>NW_027331929.1:300000-538037 GCF_048418815.1 Hemitrygon akajei
GGGACCGAGGGTAATCCCTGTCAGGGCCCGGGGATTTATCCACTCTGACTTGCCTCAACACCAGTCTCCTTCAGGAACCGAGGGTAATCCCTGTCAGGGCCCGGGGATTTATCCACTCTGACTTGCCTCAACACCAGTCTCCATCAGGGACCGAGGTTAAACCCTGTCAGGGCCCGGGGATTTATCCACTCTGAGTTGCCTCAACACCAGTCTCCTTCAGGGACCGAGGGTAAACCCTGTCAGGGCCCGGGGATTTATCCACTCTGACTTGCCTCAACACCAGTCTCCTTCAGGGACCGAGGGTAAACCCTGTCAGGGCCCGGGGATTTATCCACTCTGACTTGCCTCAACACCAGTCTCCTTCAGGGACCGAGGGTAAACCCTGTCAGGGCCCGGGGATTTATCCACCCTGACTTGCCTCAACACCAGTCTCCTTCAGGGACCGAGGGTAAACCCTGTCAGGGCCCGGGGATTTATCCACTCTGACTTGCCTCAAAACCAGTCTCCTTCAGGGACAGAGGGTAAACCCTGTCAGGGCCCGGGGATTTATCCACTCTGACTTGCCTCAACACCAGTCTCCTTCAGGGACCGAGGGTAAACCCTGTCAGGGCCTGGGGATTTATCCACTCTGACTTGCCTCAACACCAGTCTCCTTCAGGGAACGAGGGTAAACCCTGTCAGTGCCCGGGGATTTACACACTCTGACTTGCCTCAACACCAGTTTCCTTCAGGGACCGAGGGTAATCCCTGTCAGGGCCCGGGGATTTATCCACTCTGACTTGCCTCAACACCAGTCTCCTTCAGGAACCGAGGGTAAACCCTGTCAGGGCCCAGGGATTTATCCACTCTGACTTGCCTCAACACCAGTCTGCTTCAGGGACCGAGGGTAAACCCTGTCAGCGCCCGGGGATTTATCCACTCTGACTTGCCTCAACACCCGTCTCCTTCAGGGACCGAGGGTAATCCCTATCAGGGCCCGGGGATTTATCCACCCTGACTTGCCTCAACACCAGTCTCCTTCAGGGACCGAGGGTAAACCCTGTCAGGGCCCGGGGAATTATCCAGTCTGACTTGCCTCAACACCAGTCTCCGTCAGGGACCGAGGATAAACCCTGTCAGGGCCCGGGGATTTATCCACTCTGACTTGCCTCAACACCAGTCTCCTTCAGGGACCGAGGGTAAACCGTGTCAGGGCCCGGGGATTTATCCACTCAGACTTGCCTCAACACCAGTCTCCTTCAGGGACCGAGGGTAAACACTTTCAGTGCCCGGGGATTTATCCACTCTGACTTGCCTCAACACCAGTTTCCTTCAGGGACCGAGGGTAATCCCTGTCAGGGCCCGGGGATTTATCCACTCTGACTTGCCTCAACACCAGTCTCCTTCAGGAACCGAGGGTAATCCCTGTCAGGGCCCGGGGATTTATCCACTCTGACTTGCCTCAACACCAGTCTCCATCAGGGACCGAGGTTAAACCCTGTCAGGGCCCGGGGATTTATCCACTCTGACTTGCCTCAACACCAGTCTCCTTCAGGGACCGAGGGTAAACCCTGTCAGGGCCCGGGGATTTATCCACTCTGACTTGCCTCAACACCAGTCTCCTTCAGGGACCGAGGGTAAACCCTGTCAGGGCCCGGGGATTTATCCACTCTGACTTGCCTCAACACCAGTCTCCTTCAGGGACCGAGGGTAAACCCTGTCAGGGCCCGGGGATTTATCCACCCTGACTTGCCTCAACACCAGTCTCCTTCAGGGACCGAGGGTAAACACTGTCAGGCCCTGGGGATTTATTCACCGTGACTTGCCTCAACACCAATCTCCTTCAGGGTCCGAGGGTAAACCCTGTCAGGGCCTAGGGATTTATCCACCGTGACGTGCCTCAACACCCGCCTCCTTCAGGGTCCGAGGGTAATCCCTGTCAGTGCCCGGGGATTTACCCACTCTGACTTGCCTCAACACTAGTCTCCGTCCGGTACCTGGGTAAACCCTGTCAGGGCCCAGGGATTTATCCACTCTGACTTGCCTCAACACCAGTCTGCTTCAGGGACCGAGGGTAAACCCTGTCAGCGCCCGGGGATTTATCCACTCTGACTTGCCTCAACACCCGTCTCCTTCAGGGACCGAGGGTAATCCCTATCAGGGCCCAGGGATTTATCCACCCTGACTTGCCTCAACACCAGTCTCCTTCAGGGACCGAGGGTAAACCCTGTCAGGGCCCGGGGATTTATCCAGTCTGACTTGCCTCAACACCAGTCTCCGTCAGGGACCGAGGATAAACCCTGTCAGGGCCCGGGGATTTATCCACTCTGACTTGCCTCAACACCAGTCTCCTTCAGGGACCGAGGGTAAACCGTGTCAGGGCCCGGGGATTTATCCACTCAGACTTGCCTCAACACCAGTCTCCTTCAGGGACCGAGGGTAAACACTTTCAGTGCCCGGGGATTTATCCACTCTGACTTGCCTCAACACCAGTTTCCTTCAGGGACCGAGGGTAATCCCTGTCAGGGCCCGGGGATTTATCCACTCTGACTTGCCTCAACACCAGTCTCCTTCAGGAACCGAGGGTAAACCCTGTCAGGGCCCGGGGATTTATCCACTCTGACTTGCCTCAACACCAGTCTCCTTCAGGGACCGAGGGTAAACCGTGTCAGGGCCCGGGGATTTATCCACTCAGACTTGCCTCAACACCAGTCTCCTTCAGGGACCGAGGGTAAACACTGACAGTGCCCGGGGATTTATCCACTCTGACTTGCCTCAACACCAGTTTCCTTCAGGGACCGAGGGTAATCCCTGTCAGGGCCCGGGGATTTATCCACTCTGACTTGCCTCAACACCAGTCTCCTTCAGGAACCGAGGGTAATCCCTGTCAGGGCCCGGGGATTTATCCACTCTGACTTGCCTCAACACCAGTCTCCATCAGGGACCGAGGTTAAACCCTGTCAGGGCCCGGGGATTTATCCACTCTGACTTGCCTCAACACCAGTCTCCTTCAGGGACCGAGGGTAAACCCTGTCAGGGCCCGGGGATTTATCCACTCTGACTTGCCTCAACACCAGTCTCCTTCAGGGACCGAGGGTAAACCCTGTCAGGGCCCGGGGATTTATCCACTCTGACTTGCCTCAACACCAGTCTCCTTCAGGGACCGAGGGTAAACCCTGTCAGGGCCCGGGGATTTATCCACCCTGACTTGCCTCAACACCAGTCTCCTTCAGGGACCGAGGGTAAACCCTGTCAGGGCCCGGGGATTTATCCACTCTGACTTGCCTCAAAACCAGTCTCCTTCAGGGACAGAGGGTAAACCCTGTCAGGGCCCGGGGATTTATCCACTCTGACTTGCCTCAACACCAGTCTCCTTCAGGGACCGAGGGTAAACCCTGTCAGGGCCTGGGGATTTATCCACTCTGACTTGCCTCAACACCAGTCTCCTTCAGGGACCGAGGGTAAACCCTGTCAGTGCCCGGGGATTTACACACTCTGACTTGCCTCAACACCAGTCTCCGTCCGGGACCTGGGTAAACCCTGTCAGGGCCCAGGGATTTATCCACTCTGACTTGCCTCAACACCAGTCTGCTTCAGGGACCGAGGGTAAACCCTGTCAGCGCCCGGGGATTTATCCACTCTGACTTGCCTCAACACCCGTCTCCTTCAGGGACCGAGGGTAAACCCAGTCAGGGCCTGGGGATTTATCCACTGTGACTTGCCTCAACACCAGTCTCCTTCAGGGACCGAGGGTAAACCCTGTCAGGGCCCGGGGATTTATCCGCTCTGACTTGCCTCAACACCAGTCTCCTTCAGGGACCGAGGGTAAACCGTGTCAGGGCCCGGGGATTTATGCGCTCTGACTTGCCTCAACACCAGTCTCCTTCAGGGACCGAGGGTAAACCCTGTCAGGGCCCGGGGATTTATCCACTCTGACTTGCCTCAACACCAGTCTCCTTCAGGGACCGAGGGTAAACCCTGTCAGGGCCCGGGGATTTATCCACTCTGACTTGCCTCAACACCAGTCTCCTTCAGGGACCGATGGTAAACCCTGTCAGGGCCCGGGGATTTATCCGCTCTGATTTGCCTCAACACCAGTCACCTTCAGGGACCGAGGGTAAACCGTGTCAGGGCCCGGGGATTTATCCACTCAGACTTGCCTCAACACCAGTCTCCTTCAGGGACCGTGGGTAAACCCTGTCAGGGCCTGGGGATTTATCCACTCTGACTTGCCTCAACACCAGTCTCCTTCAGGGACCGAGGGTAAACCCTGTCAGGGCCCGGGGATTTATCAACTCTGACTTGACTCAACACCCGTCTCCTTCAGGGACAGAGGGTAAACCCTGTCAGGGCCCGGGGATTTATCCACTCTGACTTGCCTCAACACCAGTCTCCTTCAGGGACCGAGGGTAAACCCTGTCAGGGCCTGGGGATTTATCCACTCTGACTTGCCTCAACACCAGTCTCCTTCAGGGAACGAGGGTAAACCCTGTCAGTGCCCGGGGATTTACACACTCTGACTTGCCTCAACACCAGTTTCCTTCAGGGACCGAGGGTAATCCCTGTCAGGGCCCGGGGATTTATCCACTCTGACTTGCCTCAACACCAGTCTCCTTCAGGAACCGAGGGTAAACCCTGTCAGGGCCCAGGGATTTATCCACTCTGACTTGCCTCAACACCAGTCTGCTTCAGGGACCGAGGGTAAACCCTGTCAGCGCCCGGGGATTTATCCACTCTGACTTGCCTCAACACCCGTCTCCTTCAGGGACCGAGGGTAATCCCTATCAGGGCCCGGGGATTTATCCACCCTGACTTGCCTCAACACCAGTCTCCTTCAGGGACCGAGGGTAAACCCTGTCAGGGCCCGGGGAATTATCCAGTCTGACTTGCCTCAACACCAGTCTCCGTCAGGGACCGAGGATAAACCCTGTCAGGGCCCGGGGATTTATCCACTCTGACTTGCCTCAACACCAGTCTCCTTCAGGGACCGAGGGTAAACCGTGTCAGGGCCCGGGGATTTATCCACTCAGACTTGCCTCAACACCAGTCTCCTTCAGGGACCGAGGGTAAACACTTTCAGTGCCCGGGGATTTATCCACTCTGACTTGCCTCAACACCAGTTTCCTTCAGGGACCGAGGGTAATCCCTGTCAGGGCCCGGGGATTTATCCACTCTGACTTGCCTCAACACCAGTCTCCTTCAGGAACCGAGGGTAATCCCTGTCAGGGCCCGGGGATTTATCCACTCTGACTTGCCTCAACACCAGTCTCCATCAGGGACCGAGGTTAAACCCTGTCAGGGCCCGGGGATTTATCCACTCTGACTTGCCTCAACACCAGTCTCCTTCAGGGACCGAGGGTAAACCCTGTCAGGGCCCGGGGATTTATCCACTCTGACTTGCCTCAACACCAGTCTCCTTCAGGGACCGAGGGTAAACCCTGTCAGGGCCCGGGGATTTATCCACTCTGACTTGCCTCAACACCAGTCTCCTTCAGGGACCGAGGGTAAACCCTGTCAGGGCCCGGGGATTTATCCACCCTGACTTGCCTCAACACCAGTCTCCTTCAGGGACCGAGGGTAAACACTGTCAGGCCCTGGGGATTTATTCACCGTGACTTGCCTCAACACCAATCTCCTTCAGGGTCCGAGGGTAAACCCTGTCAGGGCCTAGGGATTTATCCACCGTGACGTGCCTCAACACCCGCCTCCTTCAGGGTCCGAGGGTAATCCCTGTCAGTGCCCGGGGATTTACCCACTCTGACTTGCCTCAACACTAGTCTCCGTCCGGTACCTGGGTAAACCCTGTCAGGGCCCAGGGATTTATCCACTCTGACTTGCCTCAACACCAGTCTGCTTCAGGGACCGAGGGTAAACCCTGTCAGCGCCCGGGGATTTATCCACTCTGACTTGCCTCAACACCCGTCTCCTTCAGGGACCGAGGGTAATCCCTATCAGGGCCCAGGGATTTATCCACCCTGACTTGCCTCAACACCAGTCTCCTTCAGGGACCGAGGGTAAACCCTGTCAGGGCCCGGGGATTTATCCAGTCTGACTTGCCTCAACACCAGTCTCCGTCAGGGACCGAGGATAAACCCTGTCAGGGCCCGGGGATTTATCCACTCTGACTTGCCTCAACACCAGTCTCCTTCAGGGACCGAGGGTAAACCGTGTCAGGGCCCGGGGATTTATCCACTCAGACTTGCCTCAACACCAGTCTCCTTCAGGGACCGAGGGTAAACACTTTCAGTGCCCGGGGATTTATCCACTCTGACTTGCCTCAACACCAGTTTCCTTCAGGGACCGAGGGTAATCCCTGTCAGGGCCCGGGGATTTATCCACTCTGACTTGCCTCAACACCAGTCTCCTTCAGGAACCGAGGGTAAACCCTGTCAGGGCCCGGGGATTTATCCACTCTGACTTGCCTCAACACCAGTCTCCTTCAGGGACCGAGGGTAAACCGTGTCAGGGCCCGGGGATTTATCCACTCAGACTTGCCTCAACACCAGTCTCCTTCAGGGACCGAGGGTAAACACTGACAGTGCCCGGGGATTTATCCACTCTGACTTGCCTCAACACCAGTTTCCTTCAGGGACCGAGGGTAATCCCTGTCAGGGCCCGGGGATTTATCCACTCTGACTTGCCTCAACACCAGTCTCCTTCAGGAACCGAGGGTAATCCCTGTCAGGGCCCGGGGATTTATCCACTCTGACTTGCCTCAACACCAGTCTCCATCAGGGACCGAGGTTAAACCCTGTCAGGGCCCGGGGATTTATCCACTCTGACTTGCCTCAACACCAGTCTCCTTCAGGGACCGAGGGTAAACCCTGTCAGGGCCCGGGGATTTATCCACTCTGACTTGCCTCAACACCAGTCTCCTTCAGGGACCGAGGGTAAACCCTGTCAGGGCCCGGGGATTTATCCACTCTGACTTGCCTCAACACCAGTCTCCTTCAGGGACCGAGGGTAAACCCTGTCAGGGCCCGGGGATTTATCCACCCTGACTTGCCTCAACACCAGTCTCCTTCAGGGACCGAGGGTAAACCCTGTCAGGGCCCGGGGATTTATCCACTCTGACTTGCCTCAAAACCAGTCTCCTTCAGGGACAGAGGGTAAACCCTGTCAGGGCCCGGGGATTTATCCACTCTGACTTGCCTCAACACCAGTCTCCTTCAGGGACCGAGGGTAAACCCTGTCAGGGCCTGGGGATTTATCCACTCTGACTTGCCTCAACACCAGTCTCCTTCAGGGACCGAGGGTAAACCCTGTCAGTGCCCGGGGATTTACACACTCTGACTTGCCTCAACACCAGTCTCCGTCCGGGACCTGGGTAAACCCTGTCAGGGCCCAGGGATTTATCCACTCTGACTTGCCTCAACACCAGTCTGCTTCAGGGACCGAGGGTAAACCCTGTCAGCGCCCGGGGATTTATCCACTCTGACTTGCCTCAACACCCGTCTCCTTCAGGGACCGAGGGTAAACCCAGTCAGGGCCTGGGGATTTATCCACTGTGACTTGCCTCAACACCAGTCTCCTTCAGGGACCGAGGGTAAACCCTGTCAGGGCCCGGGGATTTATCCGCTCTGACTTGCCTCAACACCAGTCTCCTTCAGGGACCGAGGGTAAACCGTGTCAGGGCCCGGGGATTTATGCGCTCTGACTTGCCTCAACACCAGTCTCCTTCAGGGACCGAGGGTAAACCCTGTCAGGGCCCGGGGATTTATCCACTCTGACTTGCCTCAACACCAGTCTCCTTCAGGGACCGAGGGTAAACCCTGTCAGGGCCCGGGGATTTATCCACTCTGACTTGCCTCAACACCAGTCTCCTTCAGGGACCGATGGTAAACCCTGTCAGGGCCCGGGGATTTATCCGGTCTGATTTGCCTCAACACCAGTCACCTTCAGGGACCGAGGGTAAACCGTGTCAGGGCCCGGGGATTTATCCACTCAGACTTGCCTCAACACCAGTCTCCTTCAGGGACCGTGGGTAAACCCTGTCAGGGCCTGGGGATTTATCCACTCTGACTTGCCTCAACACCAGTCTCCTTCAGGGACCGAGGGTAAACCCTGTCAGGGCCCGGGGATTTATCAACTCTGACTTGACTCAACACCCGTCTCCTTCAGGGTCCGAGGGTATACCCTATCAGGGCCCGGGGAGTTATCCACTCTGACTTGCCTCAACACCAGTCTCCTTCAGGGACCGAGGGTAAACACTGTCAGTCCCTGGGGATTTATTCACCGTGACTTGCCTCAACACCAATCTCCTTCAGGGTCCGAGGGTAAACCCTGTCAGGGCCTAGGGATTTATCCACCGTGACGTGCCTCAACACCCGCCTCCTTCAGGGTCCGAGGGTAATCCCTGTCAGTGCCCGGGGATTTACCCACTCTGACTTGCCTCAACACTAGTCTCCGTCCGGTACCTGGGTAAACCCTGTCAGGGCCCAGGGATATATCCACTCTGACTTGCCTCAACACCAGTCTGCTTCAGGGACCGAGGGTAAACCCTGTCAGCGCCCGGGGATTTATCCACTCTGACTTGCCTCAACACCCGTCTCCTTCAGGGACCGAGGGTAATCCCTATCAGGGCCCGGGGATTTATCCACCCTGACTTGCCTCAACACCAGTCTCCTTCAGGGACCGAGGGTAAACCCTGTCAGGGCCCGGGGATTTATCCAGTCTGACTTGCCTCAACACCAGTCTCCGTCAGGGATCGAGGATAAACCCTGTCAGGGCCCGGGGATTTATCCACTCTGACTTGCCTCAACACCAGTCTCCTTCAGGGACCGAGGGTAAACCGTGTCAGGGCCCGGGGATTTATCCACTCAGACTTGCCTCAACACCAGTCTCCTTCAGGGACCGAGGGTAAACACTTTCAGTGCCCGGGGATTTATCCACTCTGACTTGCCTCAACACCAGTTTCCTTCAGGGACCGAGGGTAATCCCTGTCAGGGCCCGGGGATTTATCCACTCTGACTTGCCTCAACACCAGTCTCCTTCAGGAACCGAGGGTAATCCCTGTCAGGGCCCGGGGATTTATCCACTCTGACTTGCCTCAACACCAGTCTCCATCAGGGACCGAGGTTAAACCCTGTCAGGGCCCGGGGATTTATCCACTCTGACTTGCCTCAACACCAGTCTCCTTCAGGGACCGAGGGTAAACCCTGTCAGGGCCCGGGGATTTATCCACTCTGACTTGCCTCAACACCAGTCTCCTTCAGGGACCGAGGGTAAACCCTGTCAGGGCCCGGGGGATTTTTCCACTCTGACTTGCCTCAACACCAGTCTCCTTCAGGGACCGAGGGTAAACACTGTCAGGCCCTGGGGATTTATTCACCGTGACTTGCCTCAACACCAATCTCCTTCAGAGTCCGAGGGTAAACCCTGTCAGGGCCTAGGGATTTATCCACCGTGACGTGCCTCAACACCCGCCTCCTTCAGGGTCCGAGGGTAATCCCTTTCAGTGCCCGGGGATTTACCCACTCTGACTTGCCTCAACACCAGTCTCCGTCCGGGACCTGGGTAAACCCTGTCAGGGCCCAGGGATTTATCCACTCTGACTTGCCTCAACACCAGTCTCCTTCAGGGACCGAGGGTAAACCCTGTCAGGGCCCGGGGATTTATCCACTCTGACTTGCCTCAACACCAGTCTCCTTCAGGGAAAGAGGGTAAACCCTGTCAGGGCCCGGGGATTTATCCACTCTGACTTGCCTCAACACCAGTCTCCTTCAGGGACCGAGGGTAAACCCTGTCAGGGCCCGGGGATTTATCCACTCAGACTTGCCTCAACACCAGTCTCCTTCAGGGACCGAGGGTAAACACTGACAGTGCCCGGGGATTTATCCACTCTGACTTGCCTCAACACCAGTTTCCTTCAGGGACCGAGGGTAATCCCTGTCAGGGCCCGGGGATTTATCCACTCTGACTTGCCTCAACACCAGTCTCCTTCAGGAACCGAGGGTAATCCCTGTCAGGGCCCGGGGATTTATCCACTCTGACTTGCCTCAACACCAGTCTCCATCAGGGACCGAGGTTAAACCCTGTCAGGGCCCGGGGATTTATCCACTCTGACTTGCCTCAACACCAGTCTCCTTCAGGGACCGAGGGTAAACCCTGTCAGGGCCCGGGGATTTATCCACTCTGACTTGCCTCAACACCAGTCTCCTTCAGGGACCGAGGGTAAACCCTGTCAGGGCCCGGGGATTTATCCACTCTGACTTGCCTCAACACCAGTCTCCTTCAGGGACCGAGGGTAAACCCTGTCAGGGCCCGGGGATTTATCCACCCTGACTTGCCTCAACACCAGTCTCCTTCAGGGACCGAGGGTAAACCCTGTCAGGGCCCGGGGATTTATCCACTCTGACTTGCCTCAAAACCAGTCTCCTTCAGGGACAGAGGGTAAACCCTGTCAGGGCCCGGGGATTTATCCACTCTGACTTGCCTCAACACCAGTCTCCTTCAGGGACCGAGGGTAAACCCTGTCAGGGCCTGGGGATTTATCCACTCTGACTTGCCTCAACACCAGTCTCCTTCAGGGACCGAGGGTAAACCCTGTCAGTGCCCGGGGATTTACACACTCTGACTTGCCTCAACACCAGTCTCCGTCCGGGACCTGGGTAAACCCTGTCAGGGCCCAGGGATTTATCCACTCTGACTTGCCTCAACACCAGTCTGCTTCAGGGACCGAGGGTAAACCCTGTCAGCGCCCGGGGATTTATCCACTCTGACTTGCCTCAACACCCGTCTCCTTCAGGGACCGAGGGTAAACCCAGTCAGGGCCTGGGGATTTATCCACTGTGACTTGCCTCAACACCAGTCTCCTTCAGGGACCGAGGGTAAACCCTGTCAGGGCCCGGGGATTTATCCGCTCTGACTTGCCTCAACACCAGTCTCCTTCAGGGACCGAGGGTAAACCGTGTCAGGGCCCGGGGATTTATGCGCTCTGACTTGCCTCAACACCAGTCTCCTTCAGGGACCGAGGGTAAACCCTGTCAGGGCCCGGGGATTTATCCACTCTGACTTGCCTCAACACCAGTCTCCTTCAGGGACCGAGGGTAAACCCTGTCAGGGCCCGGGGATTTATCCACTCTGACTTGCCTCAACACCAGTCTCCTTCAGGGACCGAGGGTAAACCCTGTCAGGGCCCGGGGATTTATCCACTCTGACTTGCCTCAACACCAGTCTCCTTCAGGGACCGATGGTAAACCCTGTCAGGGCCCGGGGATTTATCCGCTCTGACTTGCCTCAACACCAGTCACCTTCAGGGACCGAGGGTAAACCGTGTCAGGGCCCGGGGATTTATCCACTCAGACTTGCCTCAACACCAGTCTCCTTCAGGGACCGTGGGTAAACCCTGTCAGGGCCTGGGGATTTATCCACTCTGACTTGCCTCAACACCAGTCTCCTTCAGGGACCGAGGGTAAACCCTGTCAGGGCCCGGGGATTTATCAACTCTGACTTGACTCAACACCCGTCTCCTTCAGGGTCCGAGGGTATACCCTATCAGGGCCCGGGGAGTTATCCACTCTGACTTGCCTCAACACCAGTCTCCTTCAGGGACCGAGGGTAAACACTGTCAGGCCCTGGGGATTTATTCACCGTGACTTGCCTCAACACCAATCTCCTTCAGGGTCCGAGGGTAAACCCTGTCAGGGCCTAGGGATTTATCCACCGTGACGTGCCTCAACACCCGCCTCCTTCAGGGTCCGAGGGTAATCCCTGTCAGTGCCCGGGGATTTACCCACTCTGACTTGCCTCAACACTAGTCTCCGTCCGGTACCTGGGTAAACCCTGTCAGGGCCCAGGGATTTATCCACTCTGACTTGCCTCAACACCAGTCTGCTTCAGGGACCGAGGGTAATCCCTATCAGGGCCCGGGGATTTATCCACCCTGACTTGCCTCAACACCAGTCTCCTTCAGGGACCGAGGGTAAACCCTGTCAGGGCCCGGGGATTTATCCAGTCTGACTTGCCTCAACACCAGTCTCCGTCAGGGACCGAGGATAAACCCTGTCAGGGCCCGGGGATTTATCCACTCTGACTTGCCTCAACACCAGTCTCCTTCAGGGACCGAGGGTAAACCGTGTCAGGGCCCGGGGATTTATCCACTCAGACTTGCCTCAACACCAGTCTCCTTCAGGGACCGAGGGTAAACACTTTCAGTGCCCGGGGATTTATCCACTCTGACTTGCCTCAACACCAGTTTCCTTCAGGGACCGAGGGTAATCCCTGTCAGGGCCCGGGGATTTATCCACTCTGACTTGCCTCAACACCAGTCTCCTTCAGGAACCGATGGTAATCCCTGTCAGGGCCCGGGGATTTATCCACTCTGACTTGCCTCAACACCAGTCTCCATCAGGGACCGAGGTTAAACCCTGTCAGGGCCCGGGGATTTATCCACTCTGACTTGCCTCAACACCAGTCTCCTTCAGGGACCGAGGGTAAACCCTGTCAGGGCCCGGGGATTTATCCACTCTGACTTGCCTCAACACCAGTCTCCTTCAGGGACCGAGGGTAAACCCTGTCAGGGCCTGGGGATTTATCCACTCTGACTTGCCTCAACACCAGTCCCCTTCAGGGACCGAGGGTAAAGCCTGTCAGTGCCCGAGGATTTATCCACTCTGACTTGCCTCAACACCAGTCTCCTTCAGGGACCGAGGGTAAACCCTATCAGGGCCCGGGGATTTATCCACTCTGTCTTGCCTCAACACCAGTCTCCTTCAGGGACCGAGGGTAAACCCTGTCAGGTCCTGGGGATTTATCCACTCTGACTTGCCTCAACACCAGTCTCCTTCAGTGACCGAGGGTAAACCCTGTCAGGGCCCGGGGGATTTTTCCACTCTGACTTGCCTCAACACCAGTCTCCTTCAGGGACCGAGGGTAAACCCTGTCAGGGCCCGGGGATTTATCCACTCAGACTTGCCTCAACAACAGTCTCCTTCAGGGACCGTGGGTAAACCCTGTCAGGGCCTGGGGATTTATCCACTCTGACTTGCCTCAACACCAGTCTCCTTCAGGGACCGAGGGTAAACCCTGTCAGGGCCCGGGGATTTATCAACTCTGACTTGACTCAACACCCGTCTCCTTCAGGGTCCGAGGGTAAACCCTATCAGGGCCCGGGGAGTTATCCACTCTGACTTGCCTCAACACCAGTCTCCTTCAGGGACCGAGGGTAAACACTGTCAGGCCCTGGGGATTTATTCACCGTGACTTGCCTCAACACCAATCTCCTTCAGAGTCCGAGGGTAAACCCTGTCAGGGCCTAGGGATTTATCCACCGTGACGTGCCTCAACACCCGCCTCCTTCAGGGTCCGAGGGTAATCCCTTTCAGTGCCCGGGGATTTACCCACTCTGACTTGCCTCAACACCAGTCTCCGTCCGGGACCTGGGTAAACCCTGTCAGGGCCCAGGGATTTATCCACTCTGACTTGCCTCAACACCAGTCTCCTTCAGGGACCGAGGGTAAACCCTGTCAGGGCCCGGGGATTTATCCACTCTGACTTGCCTCAACACCAGTCTCCTTCAGGGAAAGAGGGTAAACCCTGTCAGGGCCCGGGGATTTATCCACTCTGACTTGCCTCAACACCAGTCTCCTTCAGGGACCGAGGGTAAACCGTGTCAGGGCCCGGGGATTTATCCACTCAGACTTGCCTCAACACCAGTCTCCTTCAGGGACCGAGGGTAAACACTGACAGTGCCCGGGGATTTATCCACTCTGACTTGCCTCAACACCAGTTTCCTTCAGGGACCGAGGGTAATCCCTGTCAGGGCCCGGGGATTTATCCACTCTGACTTGCCTCAACACCAGTCTCCTTCAGGAACCGAGGGTAATCCCTGTCAGGGCCCGGGGATTTATCCACTCTGACTTGCCTCAACACCAGTCTCCATCAGGGACCGAGGTTAAACCCTGTCAGGGCCCGGGGATTTATCCACTCTGACTTGCCTCAACACCAGTCTCCTTCAGGAACCGAGGGTAATCCCTGTCAGGGCCCGGGGATTTATCCACTCTGACTTGCCTCAACACCAGTCTCCATCAGGGACCGAGGTTAAACCCTGTCAGGGCCCGGGGATTTATCCACTCTGACTTGCCTCAACACCAGTCTCCTTCAGGGACCGAGGGTAAACCCTGTCAGGGCCCGGGGATTTATCCACTCTGACTTGCCTCAACACCAGTCTCCTTCAGGGACCGAGGGTAAACCCTGTCAGGGCCCGGGGATTTATCCACTCTGACTTGCCTCAACACCAGTCTCCTTCAGGGACCGAGGGTAAACCCTGTCAGGGCCCGGGGATTTATCCACCCTGACTTGCCTCAACACCAGTCTCCTTCAGGGACCGAGGGTAAACCCTGTCAGGGCCCGGGGATTTATCCACTCTGACTTGCCTCAAAACCAGTCTCCTTCAGGGACAGAGGGTAAACCCTGTCAGGGCCCGGGGATTTATCCACTCTGACTTGCCTCAACACCAGTCTCCTTCAGGGACCGAGGGTAAACCCTGTCAGGGCCTGGGGATTTATCCACTCTGACTTGCCTCAACACCAGTCTCCTTCAGGGACCGAGGGTAAACCCTGTCAGTGCCCGGGGATTTACACACTCTGACTTGCCTCAACACCAGTCTCCGTCCGGGACCTGGGTAAACCCTGTCAGGGCCCAGGGATTTATCCACTCTGACTTGCCTCAACACCAGTCTGCTTCAGGGACCGAGGGTAAACCCTGTCAGCGCCCGGGGATTTATCCACTCTGACTTGCCTCAACACCCGTCTCCTTCAGGGACCGAGGGTAAACCCAGTCAGGGCCTGGGGATTTATCCACTGTGACTTGCCTCAACACCAGTCTCCTTCAGGGACCGAGGGTAAACCCTGTCAGGGCCCGGGGATTTATCCGCTCTGACTTGCCTCAACACCAGTCTCCTTCAGGGACCGAGGGTAAACCGTGTCAGGGCCCGGGGATTTATGCGCTCTGACTTGCCTCAACACCAGTCTCCTTCAGGGACCGAGGGTAAACCCTGTCAGGGCCCGGGGATTTATCCACTCTGACTTGCCTCAACACCAGTCTCCTTCAGGGACCGAGGGTAAACCCTGTCAGGGCCCGGGGATTTATCCACTCTGACTTGCCTCAACACCAGTCTCCTTCAGGGACCGATGGTAAACCCTGTCAGGGCCCGGGGATTTATCCGCTCTGATTTGCCTCAACACCAGTCACCTTCAGGGACCGAGGGTAAACCGTGTCAGGGCCCGGGGATTTATCCACTCAGACTTGCCTCAACACCAGTCTCCTTCAGGGACCGTGGGTAAACCCTGTCAGGGCCTGGGGATTTATCCACTCTGACTTGCCTCAACACCAGTCTCCTTCAGGGACCGAGGGTAAACCCTGTCAGGGCCCGGGGATTTATCAACTCTGACTTGACTCAACACCCGTCTCCTTCAGGGTCCGAGGGTATACCCTATCAGGGCCCGGGGAGTTATCCACTCTGACTTGCCTCAACACCAGTCTCCTTCAGGGACCGAGGGTAAACACTGTCAGTCCCTGGGGATTTATTCACCGTGACTTGCCTCAACACCAATCTCCTTCAGGGTCCGAGGGTAAACCCTGTCAGGGCCTAGGGATTTATCCACCGTGACGTGCCTCAACACCCGCCTCCTTCAGGGTCCGAGGGTAATCCCTGTCAGTGCCCGGGGATTTACCCACTCTGACTTGCCTCAACACTAGTCTCCGTCCGGTACCTGGGTAAACCCTGTCAGGGCCCAGGGATTTATCCACTCTGACTTGCCTCAACACCAGTCTGCTTCAGGGACCGAGGGTAAACCCTGTCAGCGCCCGGGGATTTATCCACTCTGACTTGCCTCAACACCCGTCTCCTTCAGGGACCGAGGGTAATCCCTATCAGGGCCCGGGGATTTATCCACCCTGACTTGCCTCAACACCAGTCTCCTTCAGGGACCGAGGGTAAACCCTGTCAGGGCCCGGGGATTTATCCAGTCTGACTTGCCTCAACACCAGTCTCCGTCAGGGATCGAGGATAAACCCTGTCAGGGCCCGGGGATTTATCCACTCTGACTTGCCTCAACACCAGTCTCCTTCAGGGACCGAGGGTAAACCGTGTCAGGGCCCGGGGATTTATCCACTCAGACTTGCCTCAACACCAGTCTCCTTCAGGGACCGAGGGTAAACACTTTCAGTGCCCGGGGATTTATCCACTCTGACTTGCCTCAACACCAGTTTCCTTCAGGGACCGAGGGTAATCCCTGTCAGGGCCCGGGGATTTATCCACTCTGACTTGCCTCAACACCAGTCTCCTTCAGGAACCGAGGGTAATCCCTGTCAGGGCCCGGGGATTTATCCACTCTGACTTGCCTCAACACCAGTCTCCATCAGGGACCGAGGTTAAACCCTGTCAGGGCCCGGGGATTTATCCACTCTGACTTGCCTCAACACCAGTCTCCTTCAGGGACCGAGGGTAAACCCTGTCAGGGCCCGGGGATTTATCCACTCTGACTTGCCTCAACACCAGTCTCCTTCAGGGACCGAGGGTAAACCCTGTCAGGGCCCGGGGGATTTTTCCACTCTGACTTGCCTCAACACCAGTCTCCTTCAGGGACCGAGGGTAAACACTGTCAGGCCCTGGGGATTTATTCACCGTGACTTGCCTCAACACCAATCTCCTTCAGAGTCCGAGGGTAAACCCTGTCAGGGCCTAGGGATTTATCCACCGTGACGTGCCTCAACACCCGCCTCCTTCAGGGTCCGAGGGTAATCCCTTTCAGTGCCCGGGGATTTACCCACTCTGACTTGCCTCAACACCAGTCTCCGTCCGGGACCTGGGTAAACCCTGTCAGGGCCCAGGGATTTATCCACTCTGACTTGCCTCAACACCAGTCTCCTTCAGGGACCGAGGGTAAACCCTGTCAGGGCCCGGGGATTTATCCACTCTGACTTGCCTCAACACCAGTCTCCTTCAGGGAAAGAGGGTAAACCCTGTCAGGGCCCGGGGATTTATCCACTCTGACTTGCCTCAACACCAGTCTCCTTCAGGGACCGAGGGTAAACCCTGTCAGGGCCCGGGGATTTATCCACTCAGACTTGCCTCAACACCAGTCTCCTTCAGGGACCGAGGGTAAACACTGACAGTGCCCGGGGATTTATCCACTCTGACTTGCCTCAACACCAGTTTCCTTCAGGGACCGAGGGTAATCCCTGTCAGGGCCCGGGGATTTATCCACTCTGACTTGCCTCAACACCAGTCTCCTTCAGGAACCGAGGGTAATCCCTGTCAGGGCCCGGGGATTTATCCACTCTGACTTGCCTCAACACCAGTCTCCATCAGGGACCGAGGTTAAACCCTGTCAGGGCCCGGGGATTTATCCACTCTGACTTGCCTCAACACCAGTCTCCTTCAGGGACCGAGGGTAAACCCTGTCAGGGCCCGGGGATTTATCCACTCTGACTTGCCTCAACACCAGTCTCCTTCAGGGACCGAGGGTAAACCCTGTCAGGGCCCGGGGATTTATCCACTCTGACTTGCCTCAACACCAGTCTCCTTCAGGGACCGAGGGTAAACCCTGTCAGGGCCCGGGGATTTATCCACCCTGACTTGCCTCAACACCAGTCTCCTTCAGGGACCGAGGGTAAACCCTGTCAGGGCCCGGGGATTTATCCACTCTGACTTGCCTCAAAACCAGTCTCCTTCAGGGACAGAGGGTAAACCCTGTCAGGGCCCGGGGATTTATCCACTCTGACTTGCCTCAACACCAGTCTCCTTCAGGGACCGAGGGTAAACCCTGTCAGGGCCTGGGGATTTATCCACTCTGACTTGCCTCAACACCAGTCTCCTTCAGGGACCGAGGGTAAACCCTGTCAGTGCCCGGGGATTTACACACTCTGACTTGCCTCAACACCAGTCTCCGTCCGGGACCTGGGTAAACCCTGTCAGGGCCCAGGGATTTATCCACTCTGACTTGCCTCAACACCAGTCTGCTTCAGGGACCGAGGGTAAACCCTGTCAGCGCCCGGGGATTTATCCACTCTGACTTGCCTCAACACCCGTCTCCTTCAGGGACCGAGGGTAAACCCAGTCAGGGCCTGGGGATTTATCCACTGTGACTTGCCTCAACACCAGTCTCCTTCAGGGACCGAGGGTAAACCCTGTCAGGGCCCGGGGATTTATCCGCTCTGACTTGCCTCAACACCAGTCTCCTTCAGGGACCGAGGGTAAACCGTGTCAGGGCCCGGGGATTTATGCGCTCTGACTTGCCTCAACACCAGTCTCCTTCAGGGACCGAGGGTAAACCCTGTCAGGGCCCGGGGATTTATCCACTCTGACTTGCCTCAACACCAGTCTCCTTCAGGGACCGAGGGTAAACCCTGTCAGGGCCCGGGGATTTATCCACTCTGACTTGCCTCAACACCAGTCTCCTTCAGGGACCGAGGGTAAACCCTGTCAGGGCCCGGGGATTTATCCACTCTGACTTGCCTCAACACCAGTCTCCTTCAGGGACCGATGGTAAACCCTGTCAGGGCCCGGGGATTTATCCGCTCTGACTTGCCTCAACACCAGTCACCTTCAGGGACCGAGGGTAAACCGTGTCAGGGCCCGGGGATTTATCCACTCAGACTTGCCTCAACACCAGTCTCCTTCAGGGACCGTGGGTAAACCCTGTCAGGGCCTGGGGATTTATCCACTCTGACTTGCCTCAACACCAGTCTCCTTCAGGGACCGAGGGTAAACCCTGTCAGGGCCCGGGGATTTATCAACTCTGACTTGACTCAACACCCGTCTCCTTCAGGGTCCGAGGGTATACCCTATCAGGGCCCGGGGAGTTATCCACTCTGACTTGCCTCAACACCAGTCTCCTTCAGGGACCGAGGGTAAACACTGTCAGGCCCTGGGGATTTATTCACCGTGACTTGCCTCAACACCAATCTCCTTCAGGGTCCGAGGGTAAACCCTGTCAGGGCCTAGGGATTTATCCACCGTGACGTGCCTCAACACCCGCCTCCTTCAGGGTCCGAGGGTAATCCCTGTCAGTGCCCGGGGATTTACCCACTCTGACTTGCCTCAACACTAGTCTCCGTCCGGTACCTGGGTAAACCCTGTCAGGGCCCAGGGATTTATCCACTCTGACTTGCCTCAACACCAGTCTGCTTCAGGGACCGAGGGTAATCCCTATCAGGGCCCGGGGATTTATCCACCCTGACTTGCCTCAACACCAGTCTCCTTCAGGGACCGAGGGTAAACCCTGTCAGGGCCCGGGGATTTATCCAGTCTGACTTGCCTCAACACCAGTCTCCGTCAGGGACCGAGGATAAACCCTGTCAGGGCCCGGGGATTTATCCACTCTGACTTGCCTCAACACCAGTCTCCTTCAGGGACCGAGGGTAAACCGTGTCAGGGCCCGGGGATTTATCCACTCAGACTTGCCTCAACACCAGTCTCCTTCAGGGACCGAGGGTAAACACTTTCAGTGCCCGGGGATTTATCCACTCTGACTTGCCTCAACACCAGTTTCCTTCAGGGACCGAGGGTAATCCCTGTCAGGGCCCGGGGATTTATCCACTCTGACTTGCCTCAACACCAGTCTCCTTCAGGAACCGATGGTAATCCCTGTCAGGGCCCGGGGATTTATCCACTCTGACTTGCCTCAACACCAGTCTCCATCAGGGACCGAGGTTAAACCCTGTCAGGGCCCGGGGATTTATCCACTCTGACTTGCCTCAACACCAGTCTCCTTCAGGGACCGAGGGTAAACCCTGTCAGGGCCCGGGGATTTATCCACTCTGACTTGCCTCAACACCAGTCTCCTTCAGGGACCGAGGGTAAACCCTGTCAGGGCCTGGGGATTTATCCACTCTGACTTGCCTCAACACCAGTCCCCTTCAGGGACCGAGGGTAAAGCCTGTCAGTGCCCGAGGATTTATCCACTCTGACTTGCCTCAACACCAGTCTCCTTCAGGGACCGAGGGTAAACCCTATCAGGGCCCGGGGATTTATCCACTCTGTCTTGCCTCAACACCAGTCTCCTTCAGGGACCGAGGGTAAACCCTGTCAGGTCCTGGGGATTTATCCACTCTGACTTGCCTCAACACCAGTCTCCTTCAGTGACCGAGGGTAAACCCTGTCAGGGCCCGGGGGATTTTTCCACTCTGACTTGCCTCAACACCAGTCTCCTTCAGGGACCGAGGGTAAACCCTGTCAGGGCCCGGGGATTTATCCACTCAGACTTGCCTCAACAACAGTCTCCTTCAGGGACCGTGGGTAAACCCTGTCAGGGCCTGGGGATTTATCCACTCTGACTTGCCTCAACACCAGTCTCCTTCAGGGACCGAGGGTAAACCCTGTCAGGGCCCGGGGATTTATCAACTCTGACTTGACTCAACACCCGTCTCCTTCAGGGTCCGAGGGTAAACCCTATCAGGGCCCGGGGAGTTATCCACTCTGACTTGCCTCAACACCAGTCTCCTTCAGGGACCGAGGGTAAACACTGTCAGGCCCTGGGGATTTATTCACCGTGACTTGCCTCAACACCAATCTCCTTCAGAGTCCGAGGGTAAACCCTGTCAGGGCCTAGGGATTTATCCACCGTGACGTGCCTCAACACCCGCCTCCTTCAGGGTCCGAGGGTAATCCCTTTCAGTGCCCGGGGATTTACCCACTCTGACTTGCCTCAACACCAGTCTCCGTCCGGGACCTGGGTAAACCCTGTCAGGGCCCAGGGATTTATCCACTCTGACTTGCCTCAACACCAGTCTCCTTCAGGGACCGAGGGTAAACCCTGTCAGGGCCCGGGGATTTATCCACTCTGACTTGCCTCAACACCAGTCTCCTTCAGGGAAAGAGGGTAAACCCTGTCAGGGCCCGGGGATTTATCCACTCTGACTTGCCTCAACACCAGTCTCCTTCAGGGACCGAGGGTAAACCGTGTCAGGGCCCGGGGATTTATCCACTCAGACTTGCCTCAACACCAGTCTCCTTCAGGGACCGAGGGTAAACACTGACAGTGCCCGGGGATTTATCCACTCTGACTTGCCTCAACACCAGTTTCCTTCAGGGACCGAGGGTAATCCCTGTCAGGGCCCGGGGATTTATCCACTCTGACTTGCCTCAACACCAGTCTCCTTCAGGAACCGAGGGTAATCCCTGTCAGGGCCCGGGGATTTATCCACTCTGACTTGCCTCAACACCAGTCTCCATCAGGGACCGAGGTTAAACCCTGTCAGGGCCCGGGGATTTATCCACTCTGACTTGCCTCAACACCAGTCTCCTTCAGGGACCGAGGGTAAACCCTGTCAGGGCCCGGGGATTTATCCACTCTGACTTGCCTCAACACCAGTCTCCTTCAGGGACCGAGGGTAAACCCTGTCAGGGCCCGGGGATTTATCCACTCTGACTTGACTCAACACCAGTCTCCTTCAGGGACCGAGGGTAAACCCTGTCAGGGCCCGGGGATTTATCCACCCTGACTTGCCTCAACACCAGTCTCCTTCAGGGACCGAGGGTAAACCCTGTCAGGGCCCGGGGATTTATCCACTCTGACTTGCCTCAAAACCAGTCTCCTTCAGGGACAGAGGGTAAACCCTGTCAGGGCCCGGGGATTTATCCACTCTGACTTGCCTCAACACCAGTCTCCTTCAGGGACCGAGGGTAAACCCTGTCAGGGCCTGGGGATTTATCCACTCTGACTTGCCTCAACACCAGTCTCCTTCAGGGACCGAGGGTAAACCCTGTCAGTGCCCGGGGATTTACACACTCTGACTTGCCTCAACACCAGTCTCCGTCCGGGACCTGGGTAAACCCTGTCAGGGCCCAGGGATTTATCCACTCTGACTTGCCTCAACACCAGTCTGCTTCAGGGACCGAGGGTAAACCCTGTCAGCGCCCGGGGATTTATCCACTCTGACTTGCCTCAACACCCGTCTCCTTCAGGGACCGAGGGTAATCCCTATCAGGTCCCGGGGATTTATCCACCCTGACTTGCCTCAACACCAGTCTCCTTCAGGGACCGAGGGTAAACCCTGTCAGGGCCCGGGGGTTTATCCAGTCTGACTTGCCTCAACACCAGTCTCCGTCAGGGACCGAGGATAAACCCTGTCAGGGCCCGGGGATTTATCCACTCTGACTTGCCTCAACACCAGTCTCCTTCAGGGACCGAGGGTAAACCCTGTCAGGGCCCGGGGATTTATCCACTCTGACTTGCCTCAACACCAGTCTCCTTCAGGGACAGAGGGTAAACCCTGTCAGGGCCCGGGGATTTATCCACTCTGACTTGCCTCAACACCAGTCTCCTTCAGGGACCGAGGGTAAACCGTGTCAGGGCCTGGGGATTTATCCACTCTGACTTGCCTCAACACCAGTCTCCTTCAGGGACCGAGGGTAAACCCTGTCAGGGCCCGGGGATTTATCCACTCAGACTTGCCTCAACACCAGTCTCCTTCAGGGACCGAGGGTAAACACTGTCAGTGCCCGGGGATTTATCCACTCTGACTTGCCTCAACACCAGTTTCCTTCAGGGACCGAGGGTAATCCCTGTCAGGGCCCGGGGATTTATCCACTCTGACTTGCCTCAACACCAGTCTCCTTCAGGAACCGAGGGTAATCCCTGTCAGGGCCCGGGGATTTATCAACTCTGACTTGCCTCAACACCAGTCTCCATCAGGGACCGAGGTTAAACCCTGTCCGGGCCCGGGGATTTATCCACTCTGACTTGCCTCAACACCAGTCTCCTTCAGGGACCGAGGGTAAACCCTGTCAGGGCCCGGGGATTTATCCACTCTGACTTGCCTCAACACCAGTCTCCTTCAGGGACCGAGGGTAAACCCTGTCAGGGCCCGGGGATTTATCCACTCTGACTTGCCTCAACACCAGTCTCCTTCAGGGACCGAGGGTAAACCCTGTCAGGGCCCGGGGATTTATCCACCCTGACTTGCCTCAACACCAGTCTCCTTCAGGGACCGAGGGTAAACCCTGTCAGGGCCCGGGGATTTATCCACTCTGACTTGCCTCAAAACCAGTCTCCTTCAGGGACAGAGGGTAAACCCTGTCAGGGCCCGGGGATTTATCCACTCTGACTTGCCTCAACACCAGTCTCCTTCAGGGACCGAGGGTAAACCCTGTCAGGGCCTGGGGATTTATCCACTCTGACTTGCCTCAACACCAGTCTCCTTCAGGGACCGAGGGTAAACCCTGTCAGGGCCCGGGGATTTATCCGCTCTGACTTGCCTCAACACCAGTCTCCTTCAGGGACCGAGGGTAAACCCAGTCAGGGCCTGGGGATTTATCCACTGTGACTTGCCTCAACACCAGTCTCCTTCAGGGACCGAGGGTAAACCCTGTCAGGGCCCGGGGATTTATCCACTCTGACTTGCCTCAACACCAGTCTCCTTCAGGGACCGAGGGTAAACACTGTCAGGCCCTGGGGATTTATTCACCGTGACTTGCCTCAACACCAATCTCCTTCAGAGTCCGAGGGTAAACCCTGTCAGGGCCTAGGGATTTATCCACCGTGACGTGCCTCAACACCCGCCTCCTTCAGGGTCCGAGGGTAATCCCTTTCAGTGCCCGGGGATTTACCCACTCTGACTTGCCTCAACACCAGTCTCCGTCCGGGACCTGGGTAAACCCTGTCAGGGCCCAGGGATTTATCCACTCTGACTTGCCTCAACACCAGTCTCCTTCAGGGACCGAGGGTAAACCCTGTCAGGGCCCGGGGATTTATCCACTCTGACTTGCCTCAACACCAGTCTCCTTCAGGGAAAGAGGGTAAACCCTGTCAGGGCCCGGGGATTTATCCACTCTGACTTGCCTCAACACCAGTCTCCTTCAGGGACCGAGGGTAAACCGTGTCAGGGCCCGGGGATTTATCCACTCAGACTTGCCTCAACACCAGTCTCCTTCAGGGACCGAGGGTAAACACTGACAGTGCCCGGGGATTTATCCACTCTGACTTGCCTCAACACCAGTTTCCTTCAGGGACCGAGGGTAATCCCTGTCAGGGCCCGGGGATTTATCCACTCTGACTTGCCTCAACACCAGTCTCCTTCAGGAACCGAGGGTAATCCCTGTCAGGGCCCGGGGATTTATCCACTCTGACTTGCCTCAACACCAGTCTCCATCAGGGACCGAGGTTAAACCCTGTCAGGGCCCGGGGATTTATCCACTCTGACTTGCCTCAACACCAGTCTCCTTCAGGGACCGAGGGTAAACCCTGTCAGGGCCCGGGGATTTATCCACTCTGACTTGCCTCAACACCAGTCTCCTTCAGGGACCGAGGGTAAACCCTGTCAGGGCCCGGGGATTTATCCACTCTGACTTGACTCAACACCAGTCTCCTTCAGGGACCGAGGGTAAACCCTGTCAGGGCCCGGGGATTTATCCACCCTGACTTGCCTCAACACCAGTCTCCTTCAGGGACCGAGGGTAAACCCTGTCAGGGCCCGGGGATTTATCCACTCTGACTTGCCTCAAAACCAGTCTCCTTCAGGGACAGAGGGTAAACCCTGTCAGGGCCCGGGGATTTATCCACTCTGACTTGCCTCAACACCAGTCTCCTTCAGGGACCGAGGGTAAACCCTGTCAGGGCCTGGGGATTTATCCACTCTGACTTGCCTCAACACCAGTCTCCTTCAGGGACCGAGGGTAAACCCTGTCAGTGCCCGGGGATTTACACACTCTGACTTGCCTCAACACCAGTCTCCGTCCGGGACCTGGGTAAACCCTGTCAGGGCCCAGGGATTTATCCACTCTGACTTGCCTCAACACCAGTCTGCTTCAGGGACCGAGGGTAAACCCTGTCAGCGCCCGGGGATTTATCCACTCTGACTTGCCTCAACACCCGTCTCCTTCAGGGACCGAGGGTAATCCCTATCAGGTCCCGGGGATTTATCCACCCTGACTTGCCTCAACACCAGTCTCCTTCAGGGACCGAGGGTAAACCCTGTCAGGGCCCGGGGGTTTATCCAGTCTGACTTGCCTCAACACCAGTCTCCGTCAGGGACCGAGGATAAACCCTGTCAGGGCCCGGGGATTTATCCACTCTGACTTGCCTCAACACCAGTCTCCTTCAGGGAGCGAGGGTAAACCCTGTCAGGGCCCGGGGATTTATCCACTCTGACTTGCCTCAACACCAGTCTCCTTCAGGGACAGAGGGTAAACCCTGTCAGGGCCCGGGGATTTATCCACTCTGACTTGCCTCAACACCAGTCTCCTTCAGGGACCGAGGGTAAACCGTGTCAGGGCCTGGGGATTTATCCACTCTGACTTGCCTCAACACCAGTCTCCTTCAGGGACCGAGGGTAAACCCTGTCAGGGCCCGGGGATTTATCCACTCAGACTTGCCTCAACACCAGTCTCCTTCAGGGACCGAGGGTAAACACTGTCAGTGCCCGGGGATTTATCCACTCTGACTTGCCTCAACACCAGTTTCCTTCAGGGACCGAGGGTAATCCCTGTCAGGGCCCGGGGATTTATCCACTCTGACTTGCCTCAACACCAGTCTCCTTCAGGAACCGAGGGTAATCCCTGTCAGGGCCCGGGGATTTATCAACTCTGACTTGCCTCAACACCAGTCTCCATCAGGGACCGAGGTTAAACCCTGTCCGGGCCCGGGGATTTATCCACTCTGACTTGCCTCAACACCAGTCTCCTTCAGGGACCGAGGGTAAACCCTGTCAGGGCCCGGGGATTTATCCACTCTGACTTGCCTCAACACCAGTCTCCTTCAGGGACCGAGGGTAAACCCTGTCAGGGCCCGGGGATTTATCCACTCTGACTTGCCTCAACACCAGTCTCCTTCAGGGACCGAGGGTAAACCCTGTCAGGGCCCGGGGATTTATCCACCCTGACTTGCCTCAACACCAGTCTCCTTCAGGGACCGAGGGTAAACCCTGTCAGGGCCCGGGGATTTATCCACTCTGACTTGCCTCAAAACCAGTCTCCTTCAGGGACAGAGGGTAAACCCTGTCAGGGCCCGGGGATTTATCCACTCTGACTTGCCTCAACACCAGTCTCCTTCAGGGACCGAGGGTAAACCCTGTCAGGGCCTGGGGATTTATCCACTCTGACTTGCCTCAACACCAGTCTCCTTCAGGGACCGAGGGTAAACCCTGTCAGGGCCCGGGGATTTATCCGCTCTGACTTGCCTCAACACCAGTCTCCTTCAGGGACCGAGGGTAAACCCAGTCAGGGCCTGGGGATTTATCCACTGTGACTTGCCTCAACACCAGTCTCCTTCAGGGACCGAGGGTAAACCCTGTCAGGGCCCGGGGATTTATCCGCTCTGACTTGCCTCAACACCAGTCTCCTTCAGGGACCGAGGGTAAACCGTGTCAGGGCCCGGGGATTTATGCGCTCTGACTTGCCTCAACACCAGTCTCCTTCAGGGACCGAGGGTAAACCCTGTCAGGGCCCGGGGATTTATCCACTCTGACTTGCCTCAACACCAGTCTCCTTCAGGGACCGAGGGTAAACCCTGTCAGGGCCCGGGGATTTATCCACTCTGACTTGCCTCAACACCAGTCTCCTTCAGGGACCGAGGGTAAACCGTGTCAGGCCCTGGGGATTTATTCACCGTGACATGCCTCAACACCAATCTCCTTCAGGGTCCGAGGGTAAACCCTGTCAGGGCCTAGGGATTTATCCACCGTGACGTGCCTCAACACCCGCCTCCTTCAGGGTCCGAGGGTAATCCCTGTCAGTGCCCGGGGATTTACCCACTCTGACTTGCCTCAACACCAGTCTCCGTCCGGTACCTGGGTAAACCCTGTCAGGGCCCAGGGATTTATCCACTCTGACTTGCCTCAACACCAGTCTGCTTCAGGGACCGAGGGTAAACCCTGTCAGCGCCCGGGGATTTATCCACTCTGACTTGCCTCAACACCCGTCTCCTTCAGGGACCGAGGGTAATCCCTATCAGGGCCCGGGGATTTATCCACCCTGACTTGCCTCAACACCAGTCTCCTTCAGGGACCGAGGGTAAACCCTGTCAGGGCCCGGGGATTTATCCAGTCTGACTTGCCTCAACACCAGTCTCCGTCAGGGACCGAGGATAAACCCTGTCAGGGCCCGGGGATTTATCCACTCTGACTTGCCTCAACACCAGTCTCCTTCAGGGACCGAGGGTAAACCGTGTCAGGGCCCGGGGATTTATCCACTCAGACTTGCCTCAACACCAGTCTCCTTCAGGGACCGAGGGTAAACACTGTCAGTGCCCGGGGATTTATCCACTCTGACTTGCCTCAACACCATTTTCCTTCAGGGACCGAGGGTAATCCCTGTCAGGGCCCGGGGATTTATCCACTCTGACTTGCCTCAACACCAGTCTCCTTCAGGAACCGAGGGTAATCCCTGTCAGGGCCCGGGGATTTATCCACTCTGACTTGCCTCAACACCAGTCTCCATCAGGGACCGAGGTTAAACCCTGTCAGGGCCCGGGGATTTATCCACTCTGACTTGCCTCAACACCAGTCTCCTTCAGGGACCGAGGGTAAACCCTGTCAGGGCCCGGGGATTTATCCACTCTGACTTGCCTCAACACCAGTCTCCTTCAGGGACCGAGGGTAAACCCTGTCAGGGCCCGGGGATTTATCCACTCTGACTTGCCTCAACACCAGTCCCCTTCAGGGACCGAGGGTAAACCCTGTCAGGGCCCGGGGATTTATCCACCCTGACTTGCCTCAACACCAGTCTCCTTCAGGGACCGAGGGTAAACCCTGTCAGGGCCCGGGGATTTATCCACTCTGACTTGCCTCAAAACCAGTCTCCTTCAGGGACAGAGGGTAAACCCTGTCAGGGCCCGGGGATTTATCCACTCTGACTTGCCTCAACACCAGTCTCCTTCAGGGACCGAGGGTAAACCCTGTCAGGGCCTGGGGATTTATCCACTCTGACTTGCCTCAACACCAGTCTCCTTCAGGGACCGAGGGTAAACCCTGTCAGTGCCCGGGGATTTACCCACTCTGACTTGCCTCAACACCAGTCTCCGTCCGGGACCTGGGTAAACCCTGTCAGGGCCCAGGGATTTATCCACTCTGACTTGCCTCAACACCAGTCTGCTTCAGGGACCGAGGGTAAACCCTGTCAGCGCCCGGGGATTTATCCACTCTGACTTGCCTCAACACCCGTCTCCTTCAGGGACCGAGGGTAATCCCTATCAGGGCCCGGGGATTTATCCACCCTGACTTGCCTCAACACCAGTCTCCTTCAGGGACCGAGGGTAAACCCTGTCAGGGCCCGGGGATTTATCCTGTCTGACTTGCCTCAACACCAGTCTCCGTCAGGGACCGAGGATAAACCCTGTCAGGGCCCGGGGATTTATCCACTCTGACTTGCCTCAACACCAGTCTCCTTCAGGGACCGAGGGTAAACCCTGTCAGGGCCCGGGGATTTATCCACTCTGACTTGCCTCAACACCAGTCTCCTTCAGGGACAGAGGGTAAACCCTGTCAGGGCCCGGGGATTTATCCACTCTGACTTGCCTCAACACCAGTCTCCTTCAGGGACCGAGGGTAAACCGTGTCAGGGCCCGGGGATTTATCCACTCAGACTTGCCTCAACACCAGTCTCCTTCAGGGACCGAGGGTAAACACTGTCAGTGCCCGGGGATTTATCCACTCTGACTTGCCTCAACACCAGTTTCCTTCAGGGACCGAGGGTAATCCCTGTCAGGGCCCGGGGATTTATCCACTCTGACTTGCCTCAACACCAGTCTCCTTCAGGAACCGAGGGTAATCCCTGTCAGGGCCGGGGATTTATCCACTCTGACTTGCCTCAACACCAGTCTCCATCAGGGACCGAGGTTAAACCCTGTCAGGGCCCGGGGATTTATCCACTCTGACTTGCCTCAACACCAGTCTCCTTCAGGGACCGAGGGTAAACCCTGTCAGGGCCCGGGGATTTATCCACTCTGACTTGCCTCAACACCAGTCTCCTTCAGGGACCGAGGGTAAACCCTGTCAGGGCCCGGGGATTTATCCACTCTGACTTGCCTCAACACCAGTCTCCTTCAGGGACCGAGGGTAAACCCTGTCAGGGCCCGGGGATTTATCCACCCTGACTTGCCTCAACACCAGTCTCCTTCAGGGACCGAGGGTAAACCCTGTCAGGGCCCGGGGATTTATCCACTCTGACTTGCCTCAAAACCAGTCTCCTTCAGGGACAGAGGGTAAACCCTGTCAGGGCCCGGGGATTTATCCACTCTGACTTGCCTCAACACCAGTCTCCTTCAGGGACCGTGGGTAAACCCTGTCAGGGCCCGGGGATTTATCCACTCTGACTTGCCTCAACACCAGTCTCCTTCAGGGACCGAGGGTAAACCCTGTCAGGGCCCGGGGATTTATCCGCTCTGACTTGCCTCAACACCAGTCTCCTTCAGGGACCGAGGGTAAACCCAGTCAGGGCCTGGGGATTTATCCACTCTGACTTGCCTCAACACCAGTCTCCTTCAGGGACCGAGGGTAAAGCCTGTCAGGGCCCGGGGATTTATCCGCTCTGACTTGCCTCAACACCAGTCTCCTTCAGGGACCGAGGGTAAACCGTGTCAGGGCCCGGGGATTTATGCGCTCTGACTTGCCTCAACACCAGTCTCCTTCAGGGACCGAGGGTAAACCCTGTCAGGGCTTGGGGATTTATCCACTCTGACTTGCCTCAACACCAGTCTCCTTCAGGGACCGAGGGTAAACCCTGTCAGGGCCCGGGGATTTATCCACTCTGACTTGCCTCAACACCAGTCTCCTTCAGGGACCGAGGGTAAACCCTGTCAGGGCCCGGGGATTTATCCGCTCTGACTTGCCTCAACACCAGTCTCCTTCAGGGACCGAGGGTAAACCCTGTCAGGGCCCGGGGATTTATCCACTCAGACTTGCCTCAACACCAGTCTCCTTCAGGGACCGTGGGTAAACCCTGTCAGGGCCTGGGGATTTATCCACTCTGACTTGCCTCAACACCAGTCTCCTTCAGGGACCGAGGGTAAACCCTGTCAGGGCCCGGGGATTTATCAACTCTGACTTGACTCAACACCCGTCTCCTTCAGGGTCCGAGGGTAAACCCTATCAGGGCCCGGGGAGTTATCCACTCTGACTTGCCTCAACACCAGTCTCCTTCAGGGACCGAGGGTAAACACTGTCAGGCCCTGGGGATTTATTCACCGTGACTTGCCTCAACACCAATCTCCTTCAGGGTCCGAGGGTAAACCCTGTCAGGGCCTAGGGATTTATCCACCGTGACGTGCCTCAACACCCGCCTCCTTCAGGGTCCGAGGGTAATCCCTGTCAGTGCCCGGGGATTTACCCACTCTGACTTGCCTCAACACCAGTCTCCGTCCGGTACCTGGGTAAACCCTGTCAGGGCCCAGGGATTTATCCACTCAGACTTGCCTCAACACCAGTCTCCTTCAGGGACCGAGGGTAAACACTGTCAGTGCCCGGGGATTTATCCACTCTGACTTGCCTCAACACCAGTTTCCTTCAGGGACCGAGGGTAATCCCTGTCAGGGCCCGGGGATTTATCCACTCTGACTTGCCTCAACACCAGTCTCCTTCAGGAACCGAGGGTAATCCCTGTCAGGGCCCGGGGATTTATCAACTCTGACTTGCCTCAACACCAGTCTCCATCAGGGACCGAGGTTAAACCCTGTCCGGGCCCGGGGATTTATCCACTCTGACTTGCCTCAACACCAGTCTCCTTCAGGGACCGAGGGTAAACCCTGTCAGGGCCCGGGGATTTATCCACTCTGACTTGCCTCAACACCAGTCTCCTTCAGGGACCGAGGGTAAACCCTGTCAGGGCCCGGGGATTTATCCACTCTGACTTGCCTCAACACCAGTCTCCTTCAGGGACCGAGGGTAAACCCTGTCAGGGCCCGGGGATTTATCCACCCTGACTTGCCTCAACACCAGTCTCCTTCAGGGACCGAGGGTAAACCCTGTCAGGGCCCGGGGATTTATCCACTCTGACTTGCCTCAAAACCAGTCTCCTTCAGGGACAGAGGGTAAACCCTGTCAGGGCCCGGGGATTTATCCACTCTGACTTGCCTCAACACCAGTCTCCTTCAGGGACCGAGGGTAAACCCTGTCAGGGCCTGGGGATTTATCCACTCTGACTTGCCTCAACACCAGTCTCCTTCAGGGACCGAGGGTAAACCCTGTCAGGGCCCGGGGATTTATCCGCTCTGACTTGCCTCAACACCAGTCTCCTTCAGGGACCGAGGGTAAACCCAGTCAGGGCCTGGGGATTTATCCACTGTGACTTGCCTCAACACCAGTCTCCTTCAGGGACCGAGGGTAAACCCTGTCAGGGCCCGGGGATTTATCCGCTCTGACTTGCCTCAACACCAGTCTCCTTCAGGGACCGAGGGTAAACCGTGTCAGGGCCCGGGGATTTATGCGCTCTGACTTGCCTCAACACCAGTCTCCTTCAGGGACCGAGGGTAAACCCTGTCAGGGCCCGGGGATTTATCCACTCTGACTTGCCTCAACACCAGTCTCCTTCAGGGACCGAGGGTAAACCCTGTCAGGGCCCGGGGATTTATCCACTCTGACTTGCCTCAACACCAGTCTCCTTCAGGGACCGAGGGTAAACCGTGTCAGGCCCTGGGGATTTATTCACCGTGACATGCCTCAACACCAATCTCCTTCAGGGTCCGAGGGTAAACCCTGTCAGGGCCTAGGGATTTATCCACCGTGACGTGCCTCAACACCCGCCTCCTTCAGGGTCCGAGGGTAATCCCTGTCAGTGCCCGGGGATTTACCCACTCTGACTTGCCTCAACACCAGTCTCCGTCCGGTACCTGGGTAAACCCTGTCAGGGCCCAGGGATTTATCCACTCTGACTTGCCTCAACACCAGTCTGCTTCAGGGACCGAGGGTAAACCCTGTCAGCGCCCGGGGATTTATCCACTCTGACTTGCCTCAACACCCGTCTCCTTCAGGGACCGAGGGTAATCCCTATCAGGGCCCGGGGATTTATCCACCCTGACTTGCCTCAACACCAGTCTCCTTCAGGGACCGAGGGTAAACCCTGTCAGGGCCCGGGGATTTATCCAGTCTGACTTGCCTCAACACCAGTCTCCGTCAGGGACCGAGGATAAACCCTGTCAGGGCCCGGGGATTTATCCACTCTGACTTGCCTCAACACCAGTCTCCTTCAGGGACCGAGGGTAAACCGTGTCAGGGCCCGGGGATTTATCCACTCAGACTTGCCTCAACACCAGTCTCCTTCAGGGACCGAGGGTAAACACTGTCAGTGCCCGGGGATTTATCCACTCTGACTTGCCTCAACACCATTTTCCTTCAGGGACCGAGGGTAATCCCTGTCAGGGCCCGGGGATTTATCCACTCTGACTTGCCTCAACACCAGTCTCCTTCAGGAACCGAGGGTAATCCCTGTCAGGGCCCGGGGATTTATCCACTCTGACTTGCCTCAACACCAGTCTCCATCAGGGACCGAGGTTAAACCCTGTCAGGGCCCGGGGATTTATCCACTCTGACTTGCCTCAACACCAGTCTCCTTCAGGGACCGAGGGTAAACCCTGTCAGGGCCCGGGGATTTATCCACTCTGACTTGCCTCAACACCAGTCTCCTTCAGGGACCGAGGGTAAACCCTGTCAGGGCCCGGGGATTTATCCACTCTGACTTGCCTCAACACCAGTCCCCTTCAGGGACCGAGGGTAAACCCTGTCAGGGCCCGGGGATTTATCCACCCTGACTTGCCTCAACACCAGTCTCCTTCAGGGACCGAGGGTAAACCCTGTCAGGGCCCGGGGATTTATCCACTCTGACTTGCCTCAAAACCAGTCTCCTTCAGGGACAGAGGGTAAACCCTGTCAGGGCCCGGGGATTTATCCACTCTGACTTGCCTCAACACCAGTCTCCTTCAGGGACCGAGGGTAAACCCTGTCAGGGCCTGGGGATTTATCCACTCTGACTTGCCTCAACACCAGTCTCCTTCAGGGACCGAGGGTAAACCCTGTCAGTGCCCGGGGATTTACCCACTCTGACTTGCCTCAACACCAGTCTCCGTCCGGGACCTGGGTAAACCCTGTCAGGGCCCAGGGATTTATCCACTCTGACTTGCCTCAACACCAGTCTGCTTCAGGGACCGAGGGTAAACCCTGTCAGCGCCCGGGGATTTATCCACTCTGACTTGCCTCAACACCCGTCTCCTTCAGGGACCGAGGGTAATCCCTATCAGGGCCCGGGGATTTATCCACCCTGACTTGCCTCAACACCAGTCTCCTTCAGGGACCGAGGGTAAACCCTGTCAGGGCCCGGGGATTTATCCTGTCTGACTTGCCTCAACACCAGTCTCCGTCAGGGACCGAGGATAAACCCTGTCAGGGCCCGGGGATTTATCCACTCTGACTTGCCTCAACACCAGTCTCCTTCAGGGACCGAGGGTAAACCCTGTCAGGGCCCGGGGATTTATCCACTCTGACTTGCCTCAACACCAGTCTCCTTCAGGGACAGAGGGTAAACCCTGTCAGGGCCCGGGGATTTATCCACTCTGACTTGCCTCAACACCAGTCTCCTTCAGGGACCGAGGGTAAACCGTGTCAGGGCCCGGGGATTTATCCACTCAGACTTGCCTCAACACCAGTCTCCTTCAGGGACCGAGGGTAAACACTGTCAGTGCCCGGGGATTTATCCACTCTGACTTGCCTCAACACCAGTTTCCTTCAGGGACCGAGGGTAATCCCTGTCAGGGCCCGGGGATTTATCCACTCTGACTTGCCTCAACACCAGTCTCCTTCAGGAACCGAGGGTAATCCCTGTCAGGGCCGGGGATTTATCCACTCTGACTTGCCTCAACACCAGTCTCCATCAGGGACCGAGGTTAAACCCTGTCAGGGCCCGGGGATTTATCCACTCTGACTTGCCTCAACACCAGTCTCCTTCAGGGACCGAGGGTAAACCCTGTCAGGGCCCGGGGATTTATCCACTCTGACTTGCCTCAACACCAGTCTCCTTCAGGGACCGAGGGTAAACCCTGTCAGGGCCCGGGGATTTATCCACTCTGACTTGCCTCAACACCAGTCTCCTTCAGGGACCGAGGGTAAACCCTGTCAGGGCCCGGGGATTTATCCACCCTGACTTGCCTCAACACCAGTCTCCTTCAGGGACCGAGGGTAAACCCTGTCAGGGCCCGGGGATTTATCCACTCTGACTTGCCTCAAAACCAGTCTCCTTCAGGGACAGAGGGTAAACCCTGTCAGGGCCCGGGGATTTATCCACTCTGACTTGCCTCAACACCAGTCTCCTTCAGGGACCGTGGGTAAACCCTGTCAGGGCCCGGGGATTTATCCACTCTGACTTGCCTCAACACCAGTCTCCTTCAGGGACCGAGGGTAAACCCTGTCAGGGCCCGGGGATTTATCCGCTCTGACTTGCCTCAACACCAGTCTCCTTCAGGGACCGAGGGTAAACCCAGTCAGGGCCTGGGGATTTATCCACTCTGACTTGCCTCAACACCAGTCTCCTTCAGGGACCGAGGGTAAAGCCTGTCAGGGCCCGGGGATTTATCCGCTCTGACTTGCCTCAACACCAGTCTCCTTCAGGGACCGAGGGTAAACCGTGTCAGGGCCCGGGGATTTATGCGCTCTGACTTGCCTCAACACCAGTCTCCTTCAGGGACCGAGGGTAAACCCTGTCAGGGCTTGGGGATTTATCCACTCTGACTTGCCTCAACACCAGTCTCCTTCAGGGACCGAGGGTAAACCCTGTCAGGGCCCGGGGATTTATCCACTCTGACTTGCCTCAACACCAGTCTCCTTCAGGGACCGAGGGTAAACCCTGTCAGGGCCCGGGGATTTATCCGCTCTGACTTGCCTCAACACCAGTCTCCTTCAGGGACCGAGGGTAAACCCTGTCAGGGCCCGGGGATTTATCCACTCAGACTTGCCTCAACACCAGTCTCCTTCAGGGACCGTGGGTAAACCCTGTCAGGGCCTGGGGATTTATCCACTCTGACTTGCCTCAACACCAGTCTCCTTCAGGGACCGAGGGTAAACCCTGTCAGGGCCCGGGGATTTATCAACTCTGACTTGACTCAACACCCGTCTCCTTCAGGGTCCGAGGGTAAACCCTATCAGGGCCCGGGGAGTTATCCACTCTGACTTGCCTCAACACCAGTCTCCTTCAGGGACCGAGGGTAAACACTGTCAGGCCCTGGGGATTTATTCACCGTGACTTGCCTCAACACCAATCTCCTTCAGGGTCCGAGGGTAAACCCTGTCAGGGCCTAGGGATTTATCCACCGTGACGTGCCTCAACACCCGCCTCCTTCAGGGTCCGAGGGTAATCCCTGTCAGTGCCCGGGGATTTACCCACTCTGACTTGCCTCAACACCAGTCTCCGTCCGGTACCTGGGTAAACCCTGTCAGGGCCCAGGGATTTATCCACTCTGACTTGCCTCAACACCAGTCTGCTTCAGGGACCGAGGGTAAACCCTGTCAGCGCCCGGGGATTTATCCACTCTGACTTGCCTCAACACCCGTCTCCTTCAGGGACCGAAGGTAATCCCTATCAGGGCCCGGGGATTTATCCACCCTGACTTGCCTCAACACCAGTCTCCTTCAGGGACCGAGGGTAAACCCTGTCAGGGCCCGGGGATTTATCCAGTCTGACTTGCCTCAACACCAGTCTCCGTCAGGGACCGAGGATAAACCCTGTCAGGGCCCGGGGATTTATCCACTCTGACTTGCCTCAACACCAGTCTCCTTCAGGGACCGAGGGTAAACCGTGTCAGGGCCCGGGGATTTATCCACTCAGACTTGCCTCAACACCAGTCTCCTTCAGGGACCGAGGGTAAACACTGTCAGTGCCCGGGGATTTATCCACTCTGACTTGCCTCAACACCAGTTTCCTTCAGGGACCGAGGGTAATCCCTGTCAGGGCCCGGGGATTTATCCACTCTGACTTGCCTCAACACCAGTCTCCTTCAGGAACCGAGGGTAATCCCTGTCAGGGCCCGGGGATTTATCCACTCTGACTTGCCTCAACACCAGTCTCCATCAGGGACCGAGGTTAAACCCTGTCAGGGCCCGGGGATTTATCCACTCTGACTTGCCTCAACACCAGTCTCCTTCAGGGACCGAGGGTAAACCCTGTCAGGGCCCGGGGATTTATCCACTCTGACTTGCCTCAACACCAGTCTCCTTCAGGGACCGAGGGTAAACCCTGTCAGGGCCCGGGGATTTATCCACTCTGACTTGCCTCAACACCAGTCTCCTTCAGGGACCGAGGGTAAACCCTGTCAGGGCCCGGGGATTTATCCACCCTGACTTGCCTCAACACCAGTCTCCTTCAGGGACCGAGGGTAAACCCTGTCAGGGCCCGGGGATTTATCCACTCTGATTGCCTCAAAACCAGTCTCCTTCAGGGACAGAGGGTAAACCCTGTCAGCGCCCGGGGATTTATCCACTCTGACTTGCCTCAACACCAGTCTCCTTCAGGGACCGAGGGTAAACCCTGTCAGGGCCTGGGGATTTATCCACTCTGACTTGCCTCAACACCAGTCTCCTTCAGGGACCGAGGGTAAACCCTGTCAGTGCCCGGGGATTTACCCACTCTGACTTGCCTCAACACCAGTCTCCGTCCGGGACCTGGGTAAACCCTGTCAGGGCCCAGGGATTTATCCACTCTGACTTGCCTCAACACCAGTCTGCTTCAGGGACCGAGGGTAAACCCTGTCAGCGCCCGGGGATTTATCCACTCTGACTTGCCTCAACACCCGTCCCCTTCAGGGACCGAGGGTAATCCCTATCAGGGCCCGGGGATTTATCCACCCTGACTTGCCTCAACACCAGTCTCCTTCAGGGACCGAGGGTAAACCCTGTCAGGGCCCGGGGATTTATCCAGTCTGACTTGCCTCAACACCAGTCTCCGTCAGGGACCGAGGATAAACCCTGTCAGGGCCCGGGGATTTATCCACTCTGACTTGCCTCAACACCAGTCTCCTTCAGGGACCGAGGGTAAACCCTGTCAGGGCCCGGGGATTTATCCACTCTGACTTGCCTCAACACCAGTCTCCTTCAGGGACAGAGGGTAAACCCTGTCAGGGCCCGGGGATTTATCCACTCTGACTTGCCTCAACACCAGTCTCCTTCAGGGACCGAGGGTCAACCGTGTCAGGGCCCGGGGATTTATCCACTCAGACTTGCCTCAACTCCAGTCTCCTTCAGGGACCGAGGGTAAACACTGTCAGTGCCCGGGGATTTATCCACTCTGACTTGCCTCAACACTAGTTTCCTTCAGGGACCGAGGGTAATCCCTGTCAGGGCCCGGGGATTTATCCACTCTGACTTGCCTCAACACCAGTCTCCTTCAGGAACCGAGGGTAATCCCTGTCAGGGCCCGGGGATTTATCCACTCTGACTTGCCTCAACACCAGTCTCCATCAGGGACCGAGGTTAAACCCTGTCAGGGCCCGGGGATTTATCCACTCTGACTTGCCTCAACACCAGTCCCCTTCAGGGACCGAGGGTAAACCCTGTCAGGGCCCGGGGATTTATCCACTCTGACTTGCCTCAACACCAGTCTCCTTCAGGGACCGAGGGTAAACCCTGTCAGGGCCCGGGGATTTATCCACTCTGACTTGCCTCAACACCAGTCTCCTTCAGGGACCGAGGGTAAACCCTGTCAGGGCCCGGGGATTTATCCACCCTGACTTGCCTCAACACCAGTCTCCTTCAGGGACCGAGGGTAAACCCTGTCAGGGCCCGGGGATTTATCCACTCTGACTTGCCTCAAAACCAGTCTCCTTCAGGGACAGAGGGTAAACCCTGTCAGGGCCCGGGGATTTATCCGCTCTGACTTGCCTCAACACCAGTCTCCTTCAGGGACCGAGGGTAAACCCAGTCAGGGCCTGGGGATTTATCCACTCTGACTTGCCTCAACACCAGTCTCCTTCAGGGACCGAGGGTAAACCCTGTCAGGGCGCGTGGATTTATCCGCTCTGACTTGCCTCAACACCAGTCTCCTTCAGGGACCGAGGGTAAACCGTGTCAGGGCCCGGGGATTTATGCGCTCTGACTTGCCTCAACACCAGTCTCCTTCAGGGACCGAGGGTAAACCCTGTCAGGGCCTGGGGATTTATCCACTCTGACTTGCCTCAACACCAGTCTCCTTCAGGGACCGAGGGTAAACCCTGTCAGGGCCCGGGGATTTATCCGCTCTGACTTGCCTCAACACCAGTCTCCTTCAGGGACCGAGGGTAAACCCTGTCAGGGCCTGGGGATTTATCCACTCTGACTTGCCTCAACACCAGTCTCCTTCAGGGACAGAGGGTAAACCCTGTCACGGCCTGGGGATTTATCCACTCTGACTTGCCTCAACACCAGTCTCCTTCAGGGTCCGGGGGAATACCCTGTCAGGGCTTGGGGGTTTATCCACTCTGACTTGCCTCAACACCAGTCTCCTTCAGGGACAGAGGGTAAACCCTGTCAGGGCCTGGGGATTTATCCACTCTGACTTGCCTCAAGACAGCAATCACCTCCTCCTCATCAATCTCTATAGGTTCCATGACCTCACTACTTGTTTCGCTCATTTCCAGAGACACCTTGTCAGTTTCCTTAGTAAATACAGTTGCAAAAAAACATTTAATTTATCCTCCATTTCTTTTGGTGCCATGCGCAGCCGACCACTCTGATTTTCAAGAGGGCGAATTCTATCCCTTACTATCCTTTTGCTTTTAATATACCTGCAGACGCTCTTAAGATTATCCTTCACCTTGACTGCCAGAACAAACTCATGTCTTCTTTTAACCCTCCTGATTTCTTTTTTAAGCATTTTCTTGCACTTTTTATACTCCTCAAGAATCTCATTTGCCCCTTGTTTCATATACATGTCATACATTCTCTCTTTTTCTTTATCGGAGTTCTAATATCCCGGGAGAACCAAGGTTCCTTATTCTTATTCACATTGCCTTTAATCCTGTTAGGAACATACAAACTCTGCACTCTCAAAAGTTCTCCTTTGACGGCCTCCCACTTACCAATCACATCCTTGCCAGAGAACAACCTGTCCCAATCCACGCGTGTTAGGTCCTTTTTCATTTCATCAAATTTGGCCTTTTTCCAGTTTAGAACTTCAATCCGTGGACCAGATCTATCTTTATCAATGATCAACTTGAATCTAATGGCGGTATGTTCACTGTCCCTCGGTGTTTCCTCACACAGACTTCCGTCACCTGTCCTAACTCGTTTCCTAATAGGAGATCTAAAATTGCATCCTCTCTAGTTGGTACCTCTACATATTGATATAGCAAACATTGCTGAAGATATTAAACAAACACTAAACGATCTGGACCTTTAACAGTATGGGAGCCCCAATCAATATGTGGAAAATTAAAATACCCTACAATCACATCTTTATGTTTCCTGCAGTTGTCTGCTGTCTCTCTGCAGATTTGCTCCTCCAATTCTCACTGACTATTGCGTGGTCTATAATACAACCCCATTAATGTGGTCATCATGTCTTTCCTGTTTCTCAGCTCCACCCATATGGCCTCGGTACCCAAGCCCTTTAATCTGTCCTGCCTGAGCACTGTTGTAACATTTTCCCTTACTGGCAATGTCACCAATCCCAACCCCACCCTTCATCCCTCTGCCTCTATCACGTCTGAAACATCGGAACCCTGGAACATTAAGCTGCCGTCCTGCCCCTCCTGTAGCCAAGTTTCACTAATGACTATGATGTGATATTTCTACGTGTCAATCCACGCCCTCGGCTTGTCTGCCTTCCGGACAATACTCCTCGCATTGAAATAGACACGGCTCCGAAGATTGTAACACCCATACACAACACTTCTATTTCTGACTTTGCATGAACTTTTAACACAATTTATTTCCTCCCCCGCTCCATGATCTGCTCTGGCCCTCCAGTTCCCACCCCCTGCAAATCTAGTTTAAACCCTCCCCATTCAGCGCTCGTGGTTTTATAAGTCTCGGTGAGGTCACCACTACGTTCAAAGAATTAAATTCCCAACCTGTCCGACCTCTCTGCACAAATCAGTCCCTCGAGACTAGACAACATCCTCGTTCTCCTCCTTCGCTCTCCTCCACTTTCACATTACCCACCCACACTCTCTGCCCCTCCCCTACACCCTTATCCTCCTCCTCCACCAATCTCCTCCTCTACTAGGTTCCCGATTCGCCCCAACCACTCTCTTAAAAAAAACTTTCCCCGTCTTTGCCCTTCTATCTCCCCATCTCCCCTCTCTTCTTCCTCCGCCCCACTCTCCTCTCCTATTATCTCTCCTCCTTTTCTCCTTCCCCCTCTCTTGAACCTGTCTACTTCTTTTTTCACTACCACCCCCTCCCTCAGCTCTCTCTCCTCCTCGTCGTCCACTCTCACCTCAATACTGTGCCCTCTGTCTCCCGGCACCCCGAAGTAGTGTACCATCTGAGACCTTGTTAAAGTCTAGGTAGATTACATCTACTTCCCGTGCCTGATCCGTCCTTCCAGATCAAAGTAGCCCGACAGCTCTCCCTGGGTCTCACGCCATCCAGTACCTCTCTCCCTCCTCCATCTTCCACCGTCCCTACTTCCCCACTCCCTTCCTCTCTCATCAGCTATTTCTTTCCCCCTTTCTCCCTACCTTCCTCGCTTCCATCTCCCAGAGTGATCTGCCATCTGGGATCTTGTGACTGTACTTGTTAAAGTCAGTGTACATTTTATCTGGTAATCAAGACAAGCAGGTCATCCGCAATCAGATCGGTCAGTCTAATCGCCCTAGGGCTCACTCCATTATGCATAGCAGCCCAGAAAATGCCTTATTGAAGTCCCTGCACATCATCTCAACTACACTGTCTCATCAGCCGTCTTGATGCCTCTCTCCAAAGATGGAAAACTGACATGTTCTCTCCGTGGACACTGTCTACACTTCCTCCTGCCTCGGTGCCAGAATAATAATTGACCCCCACTCAAACCGGACTCCCTCCCATCGTGGGGGCGGGGGGAAGGGGTTGAGGTATCAGATTATCGAACAGCCTCCTAGAGCGATCAGATGGACTCCTGACCTTCTCAGCATAACCTTTGATGCGCTGACGACTCAGATATCACCCTCTGGCTAAAAAAAAAAATAATAATCTTCGCATCTCTGTTCTGAATGATGTCCTTCAGTCATGCCCTTTCGTACTAGACTCGCCCACCATGGGAAACAACTTTGCTACATCCACTCTGTTCATGCCTTTCAACATTTGAAATGTTTCTATGAGGACCCCCACATTCTTCTAAACTCCAAGTTGTACAGTACAAGAGCGGTCAAACGTTCCTCAAATGTTAACCCTCCCATTCCCGGATTCATACAATTGAATCTTCTCTGAACCCTCTCCATCGTCAGCACAGCTGTTCTTAAATAAGGAGCCCAAAACTTCACATAGTATTCCAAGTGAGGTATTACCAGTTCCTTATAGAGCCTCAACAACACATCCCTGCTCCTAGAACGGAATTACTCCAGAAAAGAATTCCAACATTGCATTTCCCTTCTTTACCACCGACTCAACCTGGAGGTTAACCGTAAGTGTATCCTGCACGAGGACTCCCAAGTCCCATTGCATCTCAGAAATTTGAATTCTCTCCCCATTGAAATAATAGTCTGACCGTTTATTTCTTCAACCAAAGTGCATGACCGTACACTGACCAACATTGTATTTCATTTGCCACTTCTTTCCCCATTCCCCCAATCTATCCAAGTCTCTCTGCAGACTCTCTCTCCTCAGCACGACCGACCCCTCCGCCTATCTTTGTATCGTCAGCAAACTTAGCCACAAAGCCATCTATTCCATAATGCAAAACGTTGATACAGAACGTAGAAAGAAGTGGCCCCAACACGGACCCCGTTGGAACACCACAGGTAACCGGCAGCCACCCAGAATGGGATCCCTTTATTCCCACTCTCTGTTTCCTGCCAAACAGCCAACGCTCTATCCAAGTAGATATACCTCTATCAAATCTCCCCTCATTCTTCTACGCTCCAGGAAATAAAGTCCTAACCCATTCAACCTTTCTCTGTAACTCTGTTTCTAAAGTCCCGGCAACATCCGTATAAATCTTCTGAGCACTCTTTCTACCATATTAATATCCTTCCTGTAATTGGATGACCATAACTAGACACAGTACTCTAAATGCATCCTCACCAATGTCTTATACAACATCATCATAACATTCCAACTCTTATGATCAATACTTTGATTTAGAAAGGCCAATGTGCCAAACGCTGTCGTTAATTCCCTATCTACCTCTGAACCCACTTTTAGGGAATCATTTTATCTGTATTCCCAGATCCCTCGGTTCTACTGCACTCATCAGTGTCCTATCATTTAACTTGTATGAACTACCTTGGTTTGTCCATCCAAAGTGCAATACCTCACACTTGACTGCATTAAACTCCATCTGCCATTTTTCAGCCCAGTTTTTCAGCTGGTCCAATTCCCTCTGCAAGCTTTGAAAATCTTCCTCACTGTCCACTACATCTCCAAAATTTGTATCATCAGCAAGTTTGCTAATCCAATTTACCATATTATCATCCAGATCATTGATATAGATGACAAGTAACAATGGACCCAGCACTGATCCCTGTGGCACACCACTAGTCACAGGTGTCCACTCACAGAAGCAATCCTCCACTACCACTCGCTGACTTCTCACATTGAGCCAAAGGCTAATCTAATTTACTACCTCACCATGTATATGTAAGGGGTTTCTTCATTCTTGATGTTAATGCGACTGCGACCTAGCGTCTGAATCTTCCTAATTAACCTCCCATGCGGGAGTTCGTCAAAGGCCTTACTGAAGTCCATATAGACAACATCCACCGCCTTCCCATCATCCACTTTCCTAGTAACCTCCACGAAAAACCGTATTAGATTGGTTAAACATGACCTACCACGCTCTAACCATGTTGATTCTCCCTAATGAGTCTATCCAAATGGTTGTAGATTCTATCCCTTAGTACTCCTTCCAATAATTCACCTACTACTGATGGTAAACTTACCGGCCTATAATTTCCAAGATTATTTTTAGAGACTTTTTTTTAAAACAACAGAAAAACGGAAGAGCTATCCTCCAATCTTCCGGTACCTGACACGTGGATACCGACATTTTACTTCTTTCTGCCAGGGCCACTGCAGTTGCAAACACTAGACTCCTTCAAGGTCCGGGGGAATACCCTGTCAGGTCCTGGGGATTTATCAACTCTGATTTGCCTCAAGACAGCAATCACCTCCTTCTCTTCAATCTCTTTAGGTTCCATGACCTCACTACTTATTTCGCTCATTTCCATAGGCACCTTGTCAGTTTCCTTAGTAAATACAGATACAGAAAAAAACATTTAAGTTCTCCTCCATTTCTTTTGGTTCTATACGTAGCCGAACATTCTGATATTCAAGAAGACCAATTTTATCCCTTACTATACTTTTGTAATTAATATACCTGCAGAAGCTCTTCAGATTAACCTTCACATTGACTGCCAGAACAACTTCACGTCTTCTTCTAACCCTCCTGATTTCTTTCTTGAGCATTTTCTTGCACATTTTATACTGCTCAAGAATCTCATTTGCTCCTTGTTTCCTATTCATGTCATACATTCTCTCTTTTTTCTTTATCGGAGTTCTAATATCCCTAGAGAACCAAGGATCCTTAATCTTATTCACTTTGCCTTTAATCCTGTTAGGAACATACAAACTCTTCACTCTCAAAAGTTCTCATTTGACTGCCTCCCACTTACCAATCACAACCTTGCCAGAGTACAACCTGTCCCAATCCACGCGTTTTAGATCCTTTTTCATTTCATCAAATTTGGTCGTTTTCCAGTTTAGAACTTCAACCCGAGGACCAGAACTATCTTTATCCATGATCAAGTTGAAACTAATGGCAGTATGATCACTGTCCCTCATTGTTTCCCTACACAGACTTCCGTCACCTGTCCTAACTAGTTTCCTAATAGGAGATCTAAAATTCCATCCTCTCTAGTTGGTACCTCCATATATTGATAGAGAAAACTTTGTTGAAGACATTATACAAAGACTAAACCATCCGGACCTTTAACAGTATGGGAGCCCCAATCAATATGTGGAAAATTAAAATACCCTACTATCACAACTTCATGTTTACTGCAGTTGTCTGCTGTCTCTCTGCAGATTTGCTCCTCCAGTTCTCACTGACTATTGTGTGGTCTATAATACAACCCCATTAATGTGGTCATCATGTCTTTCCTGTTTCTCAGCTCCACCCATATGGCCTCGGTAGCCAAGCCCTTTAATCTGTCCTGCTTGAGCACTGTTGTAACATTTTCCCTGACTGGCAATGTCACCACCCCCACCCCCACCCTTCATCCCTCTGCCTCTATCACGTCTGAAACATCGGAACCCTGGAACATTAAGCTGCCGTCTTGCCCCTCCTGTAGCCAGGTTTCACTAATGACTATGATGTGATAATTCGACGTGTCAATCCACGCCCTCAGCTTGTCTGCCTTCCGGACAATATACTCCTCGCATTGAAATAGACACGCCTCCGAAGATTGTAACACCCATACACAACACTTCTATTTCTGACTTTGCATGAACTTTTAACACAATTTATTTCCACCCCCGCTCCATGATCTGCTCTGGCCCTCCAGTTCCCAACCCCCTGCAAATCTAGTTTAAACCCTCCCCATTCAGCGGTCGTGGTTTTATACGTCTCTCTGAGGTCACCATTACGTTCAAAGAATTAAAGACCCAAACTGTCAGACCTCTCTGCACAAATCAGTCCCTCGAGACTAGACAACATCCTCGTTCTCCTCCTTCGCTCTCCTCCACTTTCACATTACCCACCCCACACTCTCTGCCCCTCCCGTACACCCTTATCCTCCTCCTCCACCAATCTCCTCCTCTACTCTGTTCCCGATTCTCTCCAACGACTCTCTTAAAAAAAACTTTCCCCGTCTATGCCCTTCCATCTCCCCATCTCCCCACTCTTCTCCCTCCGCCCCACTATCCTCCCCTATTATCTCCCCTCCTTTTCTCCTTCCCTCTCTATTGTCCCTGCCTACTTCCTTTCTCACTAACACCCCTTCCCTCCCTCAGCTCTCTCTCCTCCTCGTGATCCACTCTCACCTCAATCCTGTGCCCTCTGTCTCCCGGCACCCCGGAGTAGTGTATCATCTGAGACCTTGTTAAAGTCTAGGTAGATTACATCTACTTCCCGTGCCTGATCCGTCCTTCCCGATCATATTAGCCTGACATATCTCCCTGGGTCTCGCGCCATTCAGCATCACCCTCCCTCCTCTATTTTTCAACCTCTCTACTTAGCTCTCTAGCTACCCCTCTCCCTCCCTCTCTCTCCGCTCCTTCGTCCCACAAAGCAGTGACGAACATGTCCCTACTTTAGAACTCCCTAGGGGTTATAAATAGCCCTCTATTTTTCTAAGCATGTACCAATCCAGGAGTCCCATGAAATACCCTATCGGTACCGACTCCACCACCGCTGCCCGCAGCCCATTCCGCGCACCCACCACTCCCTCCGTAAAAAAAAATCCAAGCCACTTAAAACCGCGCCCTCTGTTGCTAGCCATTTCAGCCCTGGATGAAAAGCCTCGGAATATCCACACGATCAATTCTCTCTTCATCTTATACACCTCTATCAGGTCACCTCTCATCCTCCATCACTCCAAGGAGAAAAGACCGAGTTCACTCAACCTATTCTCATAAGCCATCCTCCCCAATCCTGGCAACATCCTTGTAAATTTCCTCTGCACTCTTCCTATGGCTTCCACGTCGTTCCTGTCGTGAGGCGACTAGAACTGAGCACAGTACTCCAAGGTGGGTCTGACCAGGGTCCTATATAGCTGCAACATTACCTCTTTGCTCTTAAATGTATATAAAATGATCTGGATGAAATTGTGGATGGGTGCGTTAGCAGGTTTGCTGATGATACGGCGAGGGGTGGTGTGTAGAGAGCGGAGAAGACTGGCTGAGCAGTGGGACGTAGATCAGTTACAGATATGGTTTGGAGACCGGGCAGATGGAGTTTAACCCGGACAAACCTAAAATTTTGCCCCTGGATAGGCCAAATGAAAAAAATGTCACACTATCAGAGCCAAGACCCTAAACAGTGTTGAAACATAGAAACATAGAAAAACTACAGCACAACACAGGCCCTTCGGATGATCAATATGTGCCGAACATGTCCTTGCTTTAGATGGGCAGAGGATCGTGGGGTCCATGTTCATACCTCCCTGAACGAAATTAGCCTCACAGGTAGATAGGGCTGTTAAGAAAGTTTAACGGTGTTAGCTTTCATAAACCGAGGGATAGACTTTAAGAGTCGCGAGTTAATGATGCAGCTGTATAAAACTCTGTTTAGGCCACACTTGGAGTAATGTGTCCAGTTCTGGTCGTTTCACTATAGGAAGGATGTGGAAGCATTGGAACGGGAACATAGGAGATTTATCAGAATGTTGCCTGGTTTAGAGAACGTGCATGATGATCAGAGATTAAGGGAGCTAGGGCTACTCTCTGGAGAGAAGGATGAGAGGTGACATGGTTGAGGTGTACAAGATATTAAGAGGAATAGACAGAGTGGACAGCCAGCGCCTCTTCCCCAGGGCACGACTGCTCAATACAAGAGGACATGGCTTTAAGGTAAGGGGAGGGAAGTTCAAGGGGGATGTTAGAGGAAGGTTTGTCACTCAGACAGTGGTTGGTGCGCAGAATGCACTGTCTGAGTCAGTGTGGAGGCAGATACACTACTGAAGTTAAAGAAACTACTGGACAGGTATATGGAGGAAATTAAGGTGGGGGTGTTACATGGGAGGCAGGGTTTGAGGGTCGGCACAACATTGTGGGCCGAAGGGCCTGTACTGTGCTGTGTTGTTCTATGTTCTTCCCTTTATTAGTCAGGGCTTTGCGTACAAATGTCAGAGAGTTTTGTTGCAACTTCATAAAAATCACTAGTTAGGCTGAATCAGGCGCTTTGTATACAGTTCTGGTCACCCCATTATCGGAAGGATGTCAGGGCGTTGAGGAGTCTCCGGAGAGTTTTAACAGGACTCTGCCGGGATTCGATGGCATGTGTTACAACGAGAGGTCGGACACATGGGTTGCTTCCTCTGGAGCGGAGGGTGGGAGGGAGGGAGTCCCAGTGGGGACACGGCTGATTTCACGCACACACTGAATGGTCTCTCTACAGGTGCGCAGAAACAGGAGCCGGAACAGAACATCGGAAAAAGACCGGATCGTAAGATCTACCTGCTTTCCCTCGTTACGTTCGCCCTCGTCGCGATAGTGGCCGGGCTCTCGATCTATGGTGAGTGGAATGGGCTCGGGGTGTAGTCATACCGCAAACAAGCAGAGTGGAATGAAATGTTAGCGCAAAAAACCTCACCCTGACACCGACACGCCATTCACCGTGACGTGGAAACGCCCCTCACAGTGACAGGGACACGTTCCTCACCGTGACAGTGACACGACCGTCACCGTGATAGCGACTGGCGTCTCACCGTGATACAGACGTTACCCTCAACATAGCATAGAGAAGACCCTCACCTTTATTATGACAGTACCGTCACATCGTGCACGACAGCACACTCACCGTGACACCGAGCCACCTCTCACCGTGATACTGACACAGCCTTCATCGTGAGAGCAACACACCCTTCTCTGACATCGACACTCCCCTCTCCGTAACACCAACATTCCCCACAGTGACCCGGACACTCTCCACACACTGACACCGACCCCCCTCTACTGTGACACCGATACTCCCCTGAACGTGACACCGAGACTCCCCTCACTGTGACAGCGACGTACCTCTCACCATGACACATACTCGAAGCCCACACATTATTACACCGACACTCCCTCTTACCGTGACACTTACACACCCCACACCGCAACACTGAAACTCCCCTCACACTGACACCACCACGCCCGTCACGGTGGCACCGACACACCCGTCACTGTGACACCGACACTCTCCTCATCGTGACACTTACACACGCCACACAGTAACATTGGCACTGATCATCGAGAAACCGACACAAACCTCTCCATGACACTGTTGCACCGCTCTGCATGAAACCGACACACCCCACACGGTGACATCGACAGGCTCCTCAGTGTGACACCAACATTCCCCACATTGTGTCACAGAGAGGTCCATCACTGTAACACAAACAGACATATCACTGAGACACTCACACACCACTCACTGTGACACAGACACGCATCTCAGTGTGACACCGACACTCCCCACATCGTGACATCGCAGTCCTCAGACATCGTCACAGGCAGACTTCTTACTGTGACACAGACACTCCCCTCATCTGACACAGACTCACCTCACACCGTTTCACTGACACCCTTTACTATCACTCTCAGTATCACAGACTCGTCAGTCTCTGATCACCTCCGAGCGAAACTACCGGAGACTTTGGAAACAACATCAGGAGATGAACAGGACCCAACGCCAATATCAACAGCGAGTCCATGAGTTGAACTCAACCCTTGAATCCCGAACATCCGAGAACTCCCTCCTGGATCTCTCTCAGAGAACCTGTCTGAAGAATCTTTCCGCTATGAACAACAACCTCACTATCCTCGAAAACAACATTACTACCCTCAACTCGGATCTCTCGGAGCTGAATCGAACGCACAGCGATCTCCGTCATCAGTTCAATCAGCTCGAAATGAAGTACAGAAACATCACCGAAAACAAAGCTCAGATTTGCCAATACCTCACCAGGAGAACAGGTGAGACGACATCCCCCGATTCAACTGCTCCATATAATAGGGGGTGAGAGACGGGGAGGGAGGAGCTGGAGAGTTTAACTCCATCACTTACCTCGATAGTCTGTGATGGGACTGTGTGGAAGGTGTTACATTCTTTGTCTGATCCTGGGACTGTAAGATGAGACGGTGTGGAGGGGCATTTACACTGTGTCTGACCACGTGAGTGTATGATGGGACGCTGTGGGGGTAGTATTACTCTGGGGTTGTCGCCGGGAGTGTGCGATGGGATGGTGTGGAGGGAGATTCAATCTGTGTCTGAACCCGGGAGTGTGTGATGGGACAGTGAGGTGAGAGATTCACTCTCTGTCTGACTCAGGGAGTGTGTGTTGGGACGGTGTGGGGGGAGATTCACTCTCTGTCTGACCCCGGGAGTGTGTGATGGGACGGTGTGGAGGGAGTTTCACTCTGTATTTGACCCTGGAAAATGTGATGGGACGGTGTGGAAGGAGAGACATCTAGTGTCTGAGTCCGGGGGTGTGTTAGGGGGAAGCACTATGTTTAGTAGAAGAAGGAAAACCCATGAAGGAGGTGATAGGGAGCGGGAGGAGGAGGAAGAGTGAAACTGGGATGCGGGAAGGGAAGGGGGTAAAAATTACTGGAAGGTGGAGAATTCAGGGGAACTTCGTTCTGTGTCTGACCCTGGAAAGTGTGAGGGGACGTTGTGCAAACAGCGACACCCACTGTCTGATGCCGGGATTGTCAGATTCGGCTGGTCGGGTACTGTATTACATCACTTTGCGTCTGACGCTGACTGTGTGAAGAGATGATGCATCACGAGCTTCTCTCTGCGTTTGACCTCTCTGTGATTGCTCGGAAGAAGCGGGTTTTGCTCTCTGTTTGACTACCTGAATGAGTGACGTGACTGTGTGGAGTGAGCTTCGCTCCACGTCTGATCCCAAAAGAATGTGACAGGACGATGTGGAGGGAGTTTCTCATCGACCCCGGGTGTGTGTGATGGAACGGTGTCGATGAAGATTCACTCTGTGTCTGACCCCTCGAGTTTGTGATGGGACGGTGCAGAGGGAGATTAACTCAGCGTCTGACCCCGGGAGTGTGTGATGGGACGGTGTGGAGGGAGATTCACTCTGTGTCTGTCCCCGGGAGTGTGTGATGGGACTGTGTGGAGAGATTTTCACTCTGTGTTTGACCCTGGAAAATGTGATGGGACCGTGTGATATGATCGGCATCGGGTGTCTGAGCCCGGGAGTGTGTTATAGGACGGTGTGGAGGGAGCTTAAGCACAAAATACTCTGCAGATGCTGCGGTCAAAGCAACACGCACAACACGGTTGATGAACTGAGCAGGTCGGGCAGCTTCCGTGGAAAGGAACAGTCAACGTTTTATGTCCGCGACCCTTCGGCAGGACTGAGGGGTGGGGGCAGGGTCTCTATAGAGAACGTGGGGGAAGGGTGGTAAGGATAAAGATGGTAGGTGCCAGATGTGAAACCGGTAAGAAGGAAGATCAAGATGAGAGTTATGGGAAGCATCGAGGGGATAGGCAGGAAAGGTAAATAAGCCTCCCCGATGGATGTTGCGGTGTTAGGTGATCAAGTCACATGAAGCAAGGTTAGCAGAGCGGGGACTTTTTTCTTTGGAGCGTAGAAGAATGAGAGGAGACTTGATAGAGGTCTGCAAGATTATGAGAGGCATAGATAGAGTGGATAGTCAGTACCTGTTTCCCAGGGCGCCAATAGGCTAAAACATTCGGGGTATTTAAGAGCCTTTTGGACAAGCACATGGATGAAAGAAAAATGGACGGTTATGGGGTAGTGTGGGTTTAATCTTTTAGTTTAGTCTTTTTTAAAGGATTGTATTGGTCGGCACAACATGGAAGGCTGAAGAGCCTGCATTGTGCTGTTGTGTTCTATGGTTCTAAGGAATGTAATGGAAAATCACTATGGACAGTAGAAGGAGGGATCCATGAGGGATCTGATAGGGAGCTGGAAGATGGGGAAACATAGAAACACAGAAAGTAGGTGCAGGATTTCGCCATTCGCCCCTCGAGCCAGCACCGCTAATCAGTATGACCATGGCTGATCATTCAACTCAGAACCCTGTACCTGCTTTCTCTCCATACCCCCTGATCCCTTCAGCCAAATGGGCCATACTTAACTTCCTCTTAAATATAGCCAATGAACCGGCCTCAACGGTTTCTTGTGGCAGAGAATTCCACAGATTCACCACTCTCTGTGTGAAGAAGCTTTTCCTCCTCTCGGTCCTGACAGGCTTTGCCCTTTGACCCCTCGTACTGGACTTCCCCAACATCGGAAACAATCTTCCGGCTTCGAGCCTGTCCAGCCCCTTTCGAATTTTATATGTTTCAATAAGATCCCCCCCCCCCCCCGCTAATCTTCTAAATTCCAGTGATTAAAACTGGGAGGGGGAGGGAATTACTGGAAGTTGGAAAATTCAAGGGAGCTTCGTTCTGTGTCTGAATCTGGAAAGTGAGAAGCGACGGTGTGCAAACAGCGACACCTACTGTCTGATGCCGGGACTGCGTGATGCGGACGGTCGGGTACTGTATTACTTCAATTTGCGTCTGATCCTGACTGTCTGATGAGATGATGCATCAGTTGCTTCTTTCTGCGTTTGACCTCTCTGTGATAGTTTGGAAAAAGCGAGTTTTGTTCTCTGTTTGACTACTAGAATGAGTGACGTGACTGTGTGGAGTGAGATTTGCTCCACGTCTGAACCCAAAAGAATGTGATAGGACGATGTGGAGGGAGTTTCACATTGACACCGGATGTGTGTGATGGGACGGTGTGGAGGGAGTTTCACTGGGTGTCTGACCCCGGGAGTGTGTGATGGCACGGTGTGGAGGGAGATTCACTCTGTGTCTGACCCCGGGAGTGTGTGATGGGACGGTGTGGAGGGAGATTCTCTCTGTGTCTGACCCCGGGAGTGTGTGATGGGACGGTGCGGAGGGAGATTCACTCTGTGTGTGGCTTCGGGAGTGTGTGATGGGACGGTGTGGAGGGAGCTTCACTGTGTGTCTGACCTCAGGAGTGTGTGATGGGACGGTGTGGAGGGAGCTTCACTCTGTGTCTGACCCTGGGCGTGTGTGATGGGACGATGTGGAGGGAGCTTCACTCTGTGTCTGACCCTGGGCGTGTGTGATGGGGCGGTGTGGAGGGAGCTTCACTCTGTGACTGAACACGGGAGTGTGTGATGGGGCGGTGTGGAGGGAGCTTCACTCTGTGACTGAACACGGGAGTGTGTGATGGGATGGTGTTGAGGAGGTTAACTTTTTCTGATCCCAGTTGATGCAACGGGATTTATTGGGGGAGATTCATGATTTCTTTATCCTTAGTTTCAGAGCAAACGTGTCCCCAGATCTGGATGAAATATGAAGACCGGTGTTATTTCATATCCAAGACCGCAAATACTTATGATGGAGCGAGGCAACAATGTTCAGAACTTGATTCAGGGCTCCTCGAAATAAATTCAAACAAGGAAAAGGTATGTCTTACCGTGAGAAAAGATATTAATAATCAGGAGATCCCGGGATGCGACACACAGTGATTCTCCCTCCACACAATCCTACACCACCCCCCCCCCCCACCCTCCTGGGAAGATCCTTCCACACTGGCCCGTCGCACACTACCGGGGTCAGACAGAGAGTGAATTCCCCTCCAATCCGTCATATCACACACTCCCGGGATCCAACACATAGTGAATCTCTCTCTACACCATCCCATCACACTCTCCCGGGGTAAGGCACAGAGTGAATCTCCCTCCACACCGTCCCATCACACACTCCCGGGGTCAGACTCGTAGTGAATCTCCCTCCACACCATCCCATCACACTCTCCCGGGGTAAGGCACAGAGTGAATCTCACTCCACACCGTCCCATCACACTCTCCCGGGGTAAGGCACAGAGTGAATCTCCCTCCACACCGTCCTATCACTCACTCCCGGGATCAGACACAGAAAGAATCTCCCTCCACACCGTCCCATCACTCACTCCCGGGGTCAGACTCAGAGTGAAGCTCACTCCACCCTCCGGAGCTCAGTCAATGGGTGTTTCCCTCTCTGTACCGTCCCTTCACATGGATATGCATTGAGAGAGTCTGATTCTAAACAGTAACTGAAGTGATTTTATTTCACAGATTTTTGTTTCTAATGCTGTCTCTCGATCTGTAACATACTGGATCGGAAAATGCGCGGACAGGTGAGGTTTGGACTGTTGCAGCTCTGTGGTGTGGGAGTGGGTCAGTAGGATTATTTTGGAGACTGAAACGAGGTCGTGGGGAGAGAGTTGACAGTGGGATTAGTTTGAGTTCTGACACAGTTCTGTGGGGACAGAGGGAGTCAGTAAGTTCAGTTTGGAGAAAGTCTCGGTGTTGTGGGGAGAGTGGAACAGTGGGATTAGTTTGATGACTGACAGAGGATTGTCCAGAGAGTGTGAGGAAGTGGGATTAATTTGGGAGATTATTCGGGATTTTAGGGGAGCGCGGTGTAATGGGATTCGTACGGCCATGGACCTGGGGCTGTCGGGAGAGCGCGGTATCATGGCATTAGTTCCGAGGCTGACAGGGGGCTGTGGGCAGAGCGCAGATCAGAGTTATTTGTTTGGCGACGTCTCCGGTGGTCTGCTGGAGCTGTTTTATCTCTATTGAAATTGTCTAAACCTCTTTGATAGGAATGTGGCCTCTGAACTTCTGTACAAGATGTCCTATGGATCGAGCAGCTGCAGTAACTGCGGCACGTACGGGAGTTATAACTGCAAATGGAAACACAGATTCATCTGCGAGAAATCGGCACATTTATCCCCGGATATTCCTGAAGAGATCCGAGGTTTCTGTCAACAGCCCATGGGGCCGACTTCAATCAACTGACGACACCTCACTTCTCCCCATTCAATCTACCCAACTCTCAAACCCTTTCTACATCTCCCCCTTTCCACTGATTTTCTCTTTTTACCCTTCTTCTCTCTAACTCACTCCCTTTCCACCCCTCCTGTCCCCCTCGGACCCCAGTCTCTGCCTCTCCTCTCTCGGTTCTCTCCACACACTCTCACCTCAATTCTGTGCACTCTGTCTCACAACTCCCCAACCCAGGGGAAAAAGACTGTGCACATTCACCCTATCTGTGCCCCTCCTGGCTTCATACCCACGCTCCAAGGAATATAGAGACATCCTTCTTGTCTTCTCTCCATGACTCAGAGCCTCAAGTCCCGGCAACATCCTCATTTATCTCCCTGTGCACTCTTTCCACCTCAGTGGCATCTTTCCTGCAGGAGGGCGACCGGAACTGAACACCGCCCTCCAAGCGCGACCGCAGTGACGCCTTCTACAACTTCAACGTGAGCTCAGCACGCTGCAAAGATGTAAAATTAACATAAATTGGGAAATTAATAAACACTGCATAAAGGTGAATACCGAGGGAGTGCTTAAGTGTTCAGAGAGCTTTCGCAATCTGATGGCGGAGGGGAAGCAACTGCTTGTAAATTGTTGAGTTTTCAGACGCCTGTGCCCCCTCCCCGATGGTACCGATGAGCACAGGGCTTTTTCCGGCTGGAGTCCGGGGAATTTCACCTGCATTTCCTTGGTGATGGATGTGGTCTTCCCGAGACATTCCTTATTGAACATGTTCTCGGTGGAGGGGAGGGTTGCTAACAGGCAATAATTGGCAGTCTGAGCCTTCAAGGGAAAGTGACAGCGAACCAGACTCCGGGGAATGGACGTGCTGAAACCTGGATGTTCAGTCGGGAACATGGCACCTTCTTCGTGTTTGAATGAATGAACTATGTCTAACCAGATGGATTCAACATTCTGCTCCTCAAATCTTACCGTATATTGTCTCTCACTGTCTCTCTAATCTCACCCTAAATTGAGAGCGCTAATCCACCTCCTTGACCTTCCTGCTTATCTTTCGGTATTACCCGATGTCGTTGGATACTGAAATCCCAATCCTCTTCACCCTGCAGCCACGTCTCTATAATGGCCACTAAATCATTCCCATTTGTACTAATTTGTACAAGTTCACCGACCTTATTTGAAAAACTACGGACATTCAGATAAAGTGACTTTACACTCATTGTGCCTTTAAAATCTTGTCATATTTCTCTCTTTACACTTGAATTTTCTTCGCTTCAATTCACTCCACTCTTACTTTTTGCTTTTTATACCTTTCATGTTTCTATCACAATGGAATGAAGGGAATGACAGACGCATGAGAGAGGAGCTTGCCCAGGTGGATTGGAGGAGGTTACTGGGGGCGATCACGGCAGAGCAGCGTTGGGTGGAGTTTCTGGGAACAGTTCACAAGGCGCGGGATAGATATGCCCCAGAGATAGAGAAGTTCTCATATGGCATCCGCGGCGGACGAGAGACTACATTAAAATCAAGGGAAGGGCATGTAAGTTAGCAACAGTGAGTGTGAAGTTGGATGATGAAGTCGTTTTCAAAATGAGCATCACCTGGCTGAGAAAATATCAGTCTCTGTTACTAAGGATAAGGTTTGGGGTCCTTTGAAAGGAATAAGAAAAAAAGTGAATGTCAGCATAGTTTCTGTGAATACAAATTTTGCCTGACAAGCCTGTTAGAGTTCTCAGAGGGAGTAACAAACCGAGTGGACACAGGAGAGGCAGTGGATGTCACTGTGAGTGTCTGTGAGTGTGAATCTTGCCGGACAAGCCTGTTAGAGTTCTCAGAGGGAGTAACAAACCGAGTGGATACAGGAGAGGCAGTGGATGTCACAGTGAGTGTCTGTGAGTGTGAATCTTGCGGACAAGCCTGTTAGAGTTCTCAGAGGAAGTAACAAACCGAGTGGACACAGGAGAGACAGTGGATGTCACAGTGAGTGTCTGTGAGTGTGAATCTTGCGGACAAGCCTGTTAGAGTTCTCAGAGGAAGTAACAAACCGAGTGGACACAGGAGAGACAGTGGATGTCACAGTGAGTGTCTGTGAGTGTGAATCTTGCGGACAAGCCTGTTAGAGTTCTCAGAGGAAGTAACAAACCGAGTGGACACAGGAGAGACAGTGGATGTCACAGTGAGTGTCTGTGAGTGTGAATCTTGCGGACAAGCCTGTTAGAGTTCTCAGAGGAAGTAACAAACCGAGTGGACACAGGAGAGGCAGTGGATGTCACTGTGAGTGTCTGTGAGTGCGAATCTTGCCGGACAAGCCTGTTGGAGTTCTCAGAGGGAGTAACAAACCGAGTGGACACAGGAGAGGCAGTGGATGTCATTGTGAGGGTCTGTGAGTGCGAATCTGCTACTTCAACACTGCTTGTTGATCGGAGCTGGTATGGCCGATCTACTCCGAGTGTGATTTCCCGATGAGGAAGTAAAACATTCTGTTGCAGAGGGAGATGCACAGCCCGGGATTTGGAGCTTGTTGATAAGAACTGAGGAAATGATTGTGCTGAATAACTGGGCGTCTCAATAAACCGCAGCATGATGTACGTATTGCAATTGTTCAGATCGTCCAAGTCCCAATGGGGAGAAAGCGATATCCTTTCCCATTTGACTACCAACAACATAGGTAGGACCAGTGACGAGGGAGGACAGGGAGTTCGGTTAAAGGCAGGATCTCCAGGGTAGTGATCTCAGTTTTCAAACTCGAGCCACGTGCTACTCAGGCAAGATCCAGCAAGATTATACAGTTTGAAAAAAAACATAAAAAACATAGAAAACCTACAGCATAATACAGGCCCCTTGGCCCACAAAGTTGAGCCGAACATGTCCCTACCTTAGAAATTACTAGGGTTACCCATAGCCCTCTATTTTTCTGAGCTCCATATACCTATCAAGAAGTGTCTTGAAAGGCTGTATCGCATCCGCCTCCATCGTCGTTGCCGGCAACCCATTCCTCGCACTCACCACTCTCTGAGTAAAAAGTTTAACCCTGTCGTCTCCTTTGTTCCAACTCCAGAGCACCTTAAACCTATGTTCTCTAGTGGAAAATATTTCAGCCCTGGGGGAAAAAAAAGCCTCTGACTATCTACACGATTAATGCCTCTCATTATTTTATACACCTCTAATTGCATACACTCATGGGTGACAACTAGTTCCAGAGAGATCGGAAGCAGAGTGCCAGAACAATTATTGGAGAGGCTGTCGAGGCGGACTGTGGGAAAAACTCAAACAGAGGTAGTATTCAGATGGTCAAGGTCAGTGCAAATATTGTCCTGGGCTGCATACAGTTCAATGCAGAAGGATCGGCATTGGCTGACAATAGTGCTGAAGATGAGGTAACTGGTTACAAACAGAGGCAATGTGTACTGAGGAGAGGCTGTTGAGGGGGGCAAAATTGTAGTCAATCGGCAGTGTGGGGAAAGAGTGGGTCAGTGGGAATTGTTTGTGGACCGATACAGAGCTGTGGCAGAGAGTGGATTTTTGGGACTAGTTTGGAGGTTGACACAGGACTGTGCGGAGACAGTGGGGCAGTGGGTAAATAGGGAAATAGTGTGATTAGTTTGGAGGCTGACACAGGATTGTGAGGAGAAGGCGGTTTTATGGCAATAGTTTGGCGATGGTCTCGGGTGTCGGCTGGAGCTGTTTTGTCTCTGTTGCATATGTTTAACGCTCTCCGACAGCAATGTGGCCGCTGGTCTCTTGCACAGGGTTAAATCAGGAATGTACGCCTGTAGTGAGTGCGACTCGTCCGTACGGGGTTGCCATTGCAATCGGGCTCAACGTTTCGTCTGCGATAAGGCTGTACCTTTGTGCTGGGATATTCCTGTAAAGTTCCAGTGTCTCTGTCAACAGACCCTGGGACCGACTTGAATCAAGTGACTACCTCGTATTTTTCCGCCTTCTCTCTCCTCCACTCACTCAAGCGATCGTCCCAAATTCCCGCCTCATCTTCTCTACCCTCCCTCGTAATATATTCTCTTCCTCTTGTTGCAACCCCATTCTCCCCACCACACACCCACAAACCTATCTCCCCATATGTACCATTTTTTTCTCATAATATCCCCATGTCCCGTTGTTCGCCACTTCGACATCCTCTCTGTCCCCAGCTCTCTCCTCTCCTATATCCTCGCCCTTTCTCACCCGCTCTCTTTCTCCGCTCCCCCTGCACAACTCTTTCCCCTCCATTCCCCTTGCTCTCCCTTTCACCATCCTACTCTCTCCCGCCCCTCTGTTCACTCGAACTCCTCCGGCTCCCCGATCTCTCGCACCCATCTCTAACCACTCAGATCAATACTATACCCTCTTTCTCTCGATTCCCCCACCCCTGGTAAAGATTCTGTGCGCATTCACTGTGTCTCTGCCTCTCAGCTCCGAATGTTCACCCCCAAGACTGTGAGGACAAAAATCCCAACCTTCCTGATCTCTCTTCATAACTCAGTGAATGAACTCTCACCAATGTCTTGTACAACTGCAACGTGCCCTCCCGGCTCCCGTACTCAGTGCCCAGACCGGTGGAGCCCTGCGTGTCAAATGTCCCGTCCACCCGCATCGGATATTTTACACCGAAATCACTACTTGATGTATTATGTGTAACTTATACGGACTGGGATTTGTTCTTTCGCTACAACAGTATGCGTAAAATTAGTGTTAATTAAATATAGATGGTAAATACAACACAAATGTCGAGTTAATGCTCATGTGTTCGAAGATGTGATGGCGCAGGGGAAGATGCTGTCCATTAAATAGATGTGTGTGGGTGTTCAGGCTCCAGTGACTCCTCCCTGATGATAGTAACGAGCATGGAGCTTCTCCCTGGTGGGGGGGGGGGGGGTGGTGGTGTTGTCCTCCGTGATGGATGCCGCACTTTCAAGGCATCGCCTCTTGAAAATGTCATGGATAGTGGGGAGGGGTGTTGACTGAGTCTGGAACCCTCTGTAGCTTCCCGCGGTTCTGTGTGTTGCAAACCCCACAACAGGCGGAGATGCGACATGACAGAACGCTCTCCACCGTAAATCCATTGAAGTATCCCGGCCTTCAATGAGAGACCGCATCTCCTCAAATCCTAAAGCTGTGATCCCTTCAGCAATAAGACAGCTATGGATCGTGTTGAACCCGACTGCAGAGGAAGGTCTGGAATTAATTCAGAACCAGACTCGAAGTAAACAAGACGAAGCTAACACAAACCAAAGACGACATGACAGACAGTAGCCGGGAAATGGAACTCATACGGTTGAGCAATGAGTGCTCGGCAAGATGACTTTTGGTTCTAACTTTCCATGAAGGAATGTGGCAGTGAATAATTGCCAGTCTCAGTTTTGAAGGGACAGCGATAGGTAACCGACGTCCGGGGACTGGACGTTCCGGAAGTTCATTCGGCCACGTGACAACTTATTTGGGTTTGTGTGAACGTGTTGGATCCACTATAGATCCTTTCAGTTGCTGACACACAGTAACCCAGGAACTTCAATTAAACTCACACGACATAGGAGCAGAATTAGGACATCGGGACTGCTCGCCATTTCATCATGGCTGATCCATTCTCCTCTCAGCTCCAGTCTACCGCCTTCTCCAGCTACACCTCCCTGCCTTGAATAATGAGAAATTTTTCAAAAAAGCCTTAAGGTTCCGAATGTCTCGGCCTCCACCGTTGCCAGCGTTTTGGATTCCGCAGATTCACCGCTCTCTGGCGCAGAAGATCCGCCTCATATCCATTATAAAAGATGTCCTCTATTCTAAGCTGTGTCATCTGGTCCTAGACTGCCCTAAAACAGGAAGAAAATCTTTCCACATCCACTCTGTTATGGCATTTCACCATCAGAGAGCTTTCAATAGGTGATCACACATTCTACTGAATTCCAGCGAGCACAGTCCCCAGAGACTTCATATGACCAGCCGTCCAATCCTGGAATCATGTTCGTGAATCTGATTTGAACCATTTCCAATAGGAGCACATACTTTGTTCGATAAGAGATCAAAACCTGCTCACAACGCTGCCAACGTGGCTTCACAGTCCCTTATTAGGTCTTAAAATTACATCCTCTTTTGTACATTCCAGTCCTCTCGAAATGAATGGTTGGAGGGGAGCGGCACATAATTTCTGAACCGTAGTTGCGTGACGAGACGAGGAAGAGGAGGTTTCACTTTTTGTCTGCAACAGGGAAAATGTGATGTTAGAGTGTGGAGGGGGCCTCAGCCCGTGTCTGACCATGGGTGGTGTGATGGATCGTTGCTAATTGAGCGTCACTCAGTGTCTGACCACCGGAGTCTGTGATGGGACGGTGTGGAAGGAGCTTCAATTTGTGTGTGAACACGGGAATGTGTGATGGGACGGTGTAGAGGCAGCTTCACTCTGTTTCTGACGCCGGAAGATTGTGATGGGACGGTGTGGAGGGAGATTCACTCTGTGTCTGACCCCGGAGTGTGTGAAGGGACGGTGTGGAGGGAGATTTACTGTGTGTCTAACCCCGGGAGTGTCTGCTGGAACGGTGTGGAGGGAGATTCACTTTGTGTCTGACCACTGGAGTAAGTGTTGGGACGGTGTGGAGGGTGATTTACTCTGTGTCTGACCCCGGGAGTGTTTGATGGAAAGGTGTGGAGGGAGATTCACTCTGTGTCTGACCTCGGGAGTGTGTGATGGGACGGTGTGGAGGGAGATTTACTCTGTGTCTGACCATGGGAGTGTGTGATGGGAAGGTGTGGAGGGAGATTCGCTCTATGTCTGACCCCGAGTGTGTGCGTTGGGACAATGCGGAGAGAGCTTCACTATGTGTCTGTCCCCGGGAGAATGTGATGGGACAGTGTGGAGGGAGATTCGCTCTGTAACTGACCACGGGAGTGTGTGATGTGACGGTGTGGAGGGAGCTTCAATCTTTGTCTGACCCCGGGATTGTGTGATGGGACGATGTGGAGTGAGCTTCACTCTGTCTGACCCCGGGAGTGTGTGATGGGACGGTGTGGAGGGAGATTCACTCTGTGTCTGACCCCGGGAATGTGTGATGGGACGGTGCGGAGGGAGATTCACTCTGTGTCTGACCCCGGGAGTGTGTGATGGGACGGGGTGTAGGGGCATTCACTCTGTGTCTGACCCTGGGACTGTGTGATGTGACGGTGCGCAGGGAGATTCACTCTGTGTCTGACCCCGGGATTGTGTGATGGGACGGTGAGGATGGAGATTCACTCTGTGTCTGACCCCGGGAGTGTGTAATGCTGGTGTATGAAGGGAGTCGTTGCGACAGCTTCCAATCAGATACTAGGAGCGGGGAGAATGTGTGTTTTCAAAAGCAGCCTCTCGCATTTGTTTGACCAACAACAATTCAACGAAACTGTTTCATTAGCAAGGGAAAATAAAGATAAGGCAGGTGCAAACACTTGGTAGGTTTGGTTTCAGTATATTGATTGTTTCCTTCTTTATAATTGAACAGTTAAAGCAGAACACATGCCTGGCAGGAGAGTTGAATGCTACGCTTGTAAGACGTGGCACGAAATGGAGACCTCCAGTGTCTCTGACGACTTTATCTGTGGGAAGGGCATCCAGATGCAGTGTCGAACAGTCCCCATTAAGGATCTGGAACTGGAACGGGATGATCTCGGGATCATTCGTTAAACTGAGGAGCTGATAGAGGGGACATATGGGAGTTAGATTGACCCAATGTGCAGTTCACAGGAAACTGGGTGACAGTCAGGAGGATGAAACCGGTTTAAAAGCCAGGCCCAGTGCAGAGTGCCTGCTGTGGGCAATCTCCTCAACAACACGTATACCACTTTTCCTACTTCTGGGTGGGAGGAGAGCGGTGCTGATGTACAATTAGAAATATGTCTGACAGGTCAGGACTCCAGCGATAGGATCAGTTCAGTGGCTCAGAAGGCAAGGGAGGATAATACAGATTAACACGTGACTAAGGTGTTGGAGCAGGAATGAGGAACTCAGACAGCTGGATCTTTGGATTCTCTTTCACGGAAGTTGCGACCTGTGCATAAAATACGGTTTCTATGCAATCCAAGAGAAATCGTCATTCAACTATACGTGAATATCCATGAATACACAGATACATAGAAAACCTACAGCAAAATACTGGTCTTTCGGCCTATGATTTTTTGCCGAACATGTCCCTAGCCTAGAAATTACTAGGCTTACCTATAGCACTCTATTTTTCTAAGCTCCATATCCAAAGGTCTTTTAAAAGACGCTTTCGTATCTGCCTGCAACACCATTGCCGGCAGCCCATTCCACGCACTCATCACTCTCTGAGTAAAACAACTTACCCCTGACATATCCTCTGTAACTACTCCCTAGCATCATAATCTGTGTCCTCTTGTGTCAAACATTTTATCCCTGGGAAAATCTCGCTGACTGTCCATACGATCAATGCCTCTCATTATCTTGTACACCTCTATCAGGTCACCTCTCATCCTCCGTAGCTCCAAGGAGAAAATATCGAGTTCACTCAACCTATTCTCATAAGGCATGCTCCCCAATCCAGGCAACATCCTGGTAAATCTCCTCTGCACCCTTTATATGGCTTCCACATCCTTCCGGTAGTGAGGCGACCAGAACTGAGCATAGTACTCCATGAGTGGTCTGACCAGGGTCCTATATAGCTGCAACATTACCTTCCGGCTGCTGAATTCAGTCCCACAATTGTTAAAGGCCAATACACCATAGGCTTTCTCAAACACAGAGTCCACAGATCTCTCTGATCCTCCACAGAGCCAAGAGTCTGACCATGAATTCCATCTGTATATCCTTCCTGTTGTGAGGCGACAGAGTCACGACCTGCATTGTAACTCTAAAACACTCTTCCCGTAAACATAACACCCTCCTCTCCAAAACACCTCCCCAACTCCATCAAACACTCCCACTCCTACACAACTCCCAGTTACATAGAACATAGAATAGTACAGCACATTACAGGCCCTGCGGCCCACAATGTCGTGCCGTCCTTCAAACACTGTGTCCCATATAATCCCACAACTTAAATTCCTCCATATACCTGTCCAGTAGACTCTTAAACTTCGCTAGTGTCTCTGCCTCCACCACTGACTCAGGCAGTGTATTCCACGCACCAAACACTCTCTGAGTAGAAAACCTTCCTCTAATATCCCCTTTGTACTTCCCTCCCGTTACCATAAAGCCATGTCCTCTTGTACTGAGCAGTGGTGCCCTGGGGAAAAGGCACTGGCTGTCCACTCTGCTTATTCCACTTAATTACTTGTACACCTCTATCATGTCAACTCTCATCCTCCTCTCGAAAGTGTAAAGCCCTAGCTCCCTTAATCTCTGATCATTGTGCATACTCTCTAAACCAGGCAGCATCCTGCTAATTCTACTCTGTACCCTTTCCAATGCTTCCACATCCCTCTTATAGTGAGGCGACCAGAACTGGACACAGTACTCCAAGTGTGGTCTAACCAGAGTTTTATCCAGCTGCATCATTGCCTCGGGATCCTTAAATTCTGTCCCTCGACTTATGAAAGCTAGCACCCCATAAGCTTTCTTAACTACCCTGTCTCCTCTGTACCCTTTACCGTGACACACTGTCTCCACTACACTACTCCCGTCTCTGTCATCCATCCCTCGGTTACATGCAACCCCGTCTCTGTGACCCAGTGACTTTCCTGTACATTGCACCTTCTCCATCATCCCGTGCGTTCCCTACGCCCCTCCCCGTCTTCGTGATACACTCCAACTGCTAAACACTCCCTATCTACGACGCCCCCCTCCTCAGCTCCCTACTCTCCCCTCTCTATGTGTCTCAGGCAATTGTGGGGAGTATGAGGAAGAGATGACGTTTAGTATTACAGTTCCCCCTTTCCACGATATCTTGTGAGCTTCTCCAATGCTCTCTATGCACAGGCTGGTCATGTGGTTGCACACCACTTGTATCAGGATCTGCAATCGTAACACCCTTTCCCTGGCCTCCTCTCTCCTCCCCTTCCTTCTTCTTCCCGCAGTACACCAACTGGTCACAAACACACACTCACCATCTCCGAGAGACACACACACAATTCGAGACCACCGGAACGCCGAAAGGCTGGGTATGGGTGAGTGGGGAGAACGGAGGAGGGAGAGGGTTGCGAACTGTTTCTGACTCCAGTAGAGTGTGCTGCGATGGTGCGGGAGTTACTTCACATGTCTCACCCCGGGAGTGTGTGATGGATCGTTGCGCAGGGAGCGTTACTCTGTGTATGTTTCCAGACCTGTGCAATGGTGTTGTACGGAGGGAATCTCGCTCTGTCTCTGACTCATAGTCATGGGTCAGTGGATTTCGGTGTTTAAAAAGACTCCGATCAGATGTAGGGAGCAAGGAAATGGTAACTCACAAGTTCTTCTCCAAAGGCTGCAATTAGAACGCCCTTTCTGTGGCCTCCAGTTATCTCCCCTTCCTTCCTCTTCCCTCAGCACACCATTCCTTCTCTATGATTCTTAAATGGGTGAGTGAGCAGCCAGAGGTCCTGGTCCATAACGGTACCAAGGACATCGGTATGAATATAGTGGTGGATTTCCAGAGTGAGATCAGGGATTTACCAATCAAATTAAAGGACAGGACAACTGCCCGTCCCCGTGAGGCCAGGCATAGGAAGACCCTACAGATTAGCACGTGGCTAAAGTGTTGACGTAGGTGGGAGAGTTTCAAAATTTGACATCATTGTGTTTTTTCAAAGGAAGGTGGGATCTGTACAAAAGAGATGGAGGACGGTTTGCACATAAACTGGAGGGGAACTGATTGTTTGCCAGCACTGGACATGAGAGTTTTCGTGTGAGTTGGTGAATTCGAATAGCAGGGGGATGGGATTCAGAGTTCCAGAGCAGATAGCGGAGTTGGTGTGGAGATAGATGTTGTAAAGACCTCAGACGGAGACGGGAATCAAAGGGTTATTTCAAAGCACGAGCTTTAAAGAAAGACAGCTGAGCTGCTCAGGGCAGGGATCCACACACTGAGATATGGTATTCCGGCCATGACTGAGACGTGGTTGCAAGAGGAGAAAGCGGAACAGCGCGTAATTTCGGGGTTCCGTATTTTCAGGCGTGGGAAAGCGGAAGGAATTACAGGAGAAGGGGTGACATGACTGGGCAGAGAAAATGTCACGCAGTTCACAGTCAGAACAGACAAGAGAACTCGTCTAAGTGAGGCTTTATCGGTGGAAATGAGGAATAAGAAATGCATGGCCGTGATCATGAGGCTACATTGTAGTCCAGACAACATTCTGCTGGATTAGGATAAACAAACCTGTAGAAAGATCGCAGACTGTTGCTGAAGTATAAGATTCTAATAGCGGGATATTTCAGCTTTCCACGTGTTAACTGAGTCCCAAAATGCAAAAAGACCAGTGGGAGAGAGCTTGTCAAATTGTTCAGGAAAGATTCCTTAATCAGTACGGAGAAGTCCCAACGAGAGAGAGAGCAATACTTGATCTCCTACTGCGGAATGAGACAAGCCAGGTGTCAGAGGTTTGTGCAAGGGATCGCCTTTAATCTGGTGATCAAATTGCCATTCATTTCAAGGAGGGTATGAAAAAGGATTGGTCCGGCCCTCGGGATTGGATTGGATAGTGGACTACTTGACAGATAGACCTCAGTATGTGCGGTTGGGAGACTGTAGGTCTGACACGGTGGTAAGCAGCACAGGGGCGCCGCAGGGAACCGTACTCTCTCCGGTCCTGTTCACCCTGTACACATCAGACTTCCAATATAACTCGGAGTCCTGCCATGTGCAAAAGTTCGCTGATGACACAGCCATAGTGGGGTGTGTCAGGAATGGACAGGAGGAGGAGTATAGGAAACTGATACAGGACTTTGTGATATGGTGCAACTCAAACTACCTGCGTCTCAATATCACCAAGGAGATGGTGGTGGACTTTAGGAGATCTAGGCCTCATATGGAGCCAGTGATCATCAATGGAGAATGTGTGGAGCAGGTTAAGACCTACAAGTATCTGGGAGTACAGTTAGACGAGAAGCTAGACTGGACTGCCAACACAGATGCCTTGTGCAGGAAGGCACAGAGTCGACTGTACTTCCTAAGAAGGTTGGCGTCATTCAATGTCTGTAGTGAGATGCTGAAGATGTTCTATAGGTCAGTTGTGGAGAGCGCCCTCTTCTTTGTGGTGGCGTGTTGGGGAGGAAGCATTAAGAAGAGGGACGCCTCACGTCTTAATAAGCTGGTAAGGAAGGCGGGCTCTGTCGTGGGCAAAGCACTGGAGAGTTTAACATCGGTAGCTCAGCGAAGGGCGCTGAGTAGGCTACGGTCAATTATGGATAACTCTGAACATCCTCTACATAGCACCATCCAGAGACAGAGAAGCAGTTGCAGCGACAGGTTACTATCGATGCAATGCTCCTCAGACAGGATGAAGAGGTCAATACTCCCCAATGCCATTAGGCTTTACAATTCAACCGCCAGGACTTAAGAACTTTTTAAAAGCTATTATTAATGCTTTTTGAGATAGTGATTTAGATGCATATCATATTTTTTTTTACTGAGTTAAGTATTGTATGTAATTAGTTTTGCTACAACAAGTGTATGGGACATTGCAAAAAAAGTTGAATTTCTCCATGGGGATGAATAAAGTATCTATCGATCTATCTATCTATCTAAATTGGAGAATGGCGAATTTTACCTTCGATCAGAATGAATCTGCAAAGTGTGGATTTGGCCAAGTTGTTTTTTGTCTGGTAAAGGTGCTTTTGTTAAGTTGAAACCCAAGCGCAGTTTAATCTCAGTGTAGAATGGAACGACCTATACAGTGAATAGTGAGAAGTGTTAAAGGAGAGAGGGATTTTAGTGTACTAAAATTCTGCCTAAGGACTGACACACGCGTCACTTCAGCAACGACACACCCCTTACCGTGACACCGACACGTCCTTCATCGTGACACTGATACAGCATCACGGCCTGCGTCATAATACTGACACACACCTCCCGGCCTCTCTTGGCCGTCTCCTCGCTAACAAACCTCCATGTCTGCGTAACGAAACCACCTCCTTATCCTTCCGCGCATGCGGCACACAGCCCTCTCCGACAACCCAGCCCGTTTCCGTTATCACCTACCTCCAATGCACCTCTCCATGCCTCCATGACCCACTCTGTGCGGTTGAAAGGGGCGGACTTCACAAAATGTCTGATCCCAAGAGAGTGATACGAGACAGTGTGTATGGAGCTCCCCTCTGTGGCTGAACCCTGGCAGTGTGTGATGCGACGGTGTGGAGGGAGAATTACTCAGTGTCTAACTCCGGGTGTGTGTGCGTTAGAGCGTTGTGTAGTAAGCTTCATTTCTTGACTGACGCCCAGAATGTATTTGGGACGAGAAAGAGGGAGCTTCTCTCTGTGTCTGTACACGGGTGTGATAGCACAATGTGGAGAGATCTTCACTGCATGCTTAACCAGGGAATCTTGTACTGGGTCATTGTGGGAGAGGTCTCACTGGGTCCGACTCCGTGAGGGTGATGGGATGGTATGGACTGACCCTCTCTCTGAGTCTGAGTCAGAGAGGCAGGTGATTTCGGTGTCTCCAAACAGAGATCAGGAGCCAGATAAATGTCACTCACACGGCTCGGCGAGTGGCCATGAAAAGCAACAATTAGAGAAAGAATCTGCATTTAAACAGCAGCTACTCAGAGTCCGGGATTCATTAGCAAGAGCAAATAAGTATATGGCCGGTGCAAGCGGAGAGGCCATTACTGGAGTGGGCAGTGCTATCGTGGGGATTTGGTGCTTTCGCTCTTTCAAACTTCAAGGAGAGTACAGGGTGAGAGAAGGCACAGAACTGTTTATAGATTTCTTTCAGTGAATTTATTGTTTCCTTCCTTATAATCGGACAGTTGAAGCAGTAGGCAATGTCTGGCCGGAGCTTTGAAAACTCCTTTTGTCGGACGCGAGACGGCAGGGAGATCTCCAGTGTCTCTGATGACTTCACCAGTGAGAAGTGCATTCGGATGCCGCTTCTAACACTCGGGGTTAAGGAGCTGGACCTGGAACTGAATGAACTCCGGTGTTATTGGGGCAGCTGAGAGGGGTGATAAGGAGGGCATATTGGGAAGTAGTTAGACCCACCGTGTAGGACTGAGGAAACTGGGTAATAGTCAGGAGGCTGAACGGGGATAAACAGGCAGAAAAGAATATTCTTGTGGCCAAACTCCTCTGTAATAGGTGGATTGGGAGAGGCTATTTTTCTGCAAAGGTATAGCGGGTAATTTGAAGCACAAGCGCCATTTAAACTCCGTGCCAAAGGAAAGGCCCAGACCGTCAGCGGTGGGAAGTGTTGAGTGAGAGGGCGACCTCAGTGTACACTGTTGGGATACACACATTGTGAATACTGTGGAGAGTCGGGGAAACGAGCGTAATGACAGATACGAATTGGGACAGAGTTTAACGGTTCCGAGTGCATACATTGGGGTCTGGTCCCCGGTTACGGGAAGAGTGTGGGGGTCTTCGGAGAGCATGCAGAAGAAATACACTGGGACGCTGCCTGGAATAGACAGTATAATCTATAAGCAGATAGGCCAGACCAACTGTGCAATCCTCCAGACCGGCGGAGTCTGTGGGGAGACTGATACAGGTCTGTATCATCACGAGAGACACAGGTAAACGAGGCAACCGGTTTATTAGTCTAGAGTGGCAGAGACTGAGGTGGGAGGAGATACAGGTCTATATCATTAACCATACAACCATATAACCATATCACAATTACAGCACGGAAACAGGCCATCTCGGCCCTCCTAGTCCGTGCCGAACTCTTAATCTCACCTAGTCCCACCTACCCGCACTCAGCCCATATCCCTCCACTCCTTCCCTGTCCATATACCTATCCAATTTTACCGTAAATGACACAACTGAACTGGCCTCTTCTACTTCTACAGGAAGCTCATTCCGCACAGCTATTACTCTCTGAGTAAAGAAATACCCCCTCGTGTTTCCCTTAAACTTTTGCCCCCTAACTCTCAAATCATGTTCTCTCGTTTGAATCTCCCCTACTCTCAATGGAAACAGCCTATTCACGTCAACTCTATATACCCCTCTCAAAATTTTAAATACCTCGATCAAATCCCCCCTCAACCTTCTACGCTCCAATGAAAAGAGCCTTAACTTGTTCAACCTTTCTCTGCAACTTAAGTGCTGAAACCCAGGTAACATCCTAGTAAATCGTCTCTGCACTCTCTCTAATTTATTGATATCTTTCCTATAATTCGGTGACCAGAACTGTACACAATATTCCAAATTTGGCCTTACCAAAGCCTTGAACAATTTTAACATTACATCCCAACTTCTGTACTCAATGCTCTGATTTATAAAGGCCAGCGTTCCAAAAGCCTTCTTCACCACCCTATCTACATGAGACTCCACATTCAGGGAACTATGCACTGTTATTCCTAGATCTCTCTGTTCCACTGCACTCCTCAATGCCCTACCATTTACCCTGTATGTTCTATTTGGATTATTCCTGCCAAAATGTAGAACCTCACACTTCTCAGCATTAAACTCCATCTGCCAACGTTCAGCCCATTCTTCTAACCGGCATAAATCTCCCTACAAGCTTTGAAAACCCACCTCATTATCCACAACACCTCTTACCTTAGTATAATCGGCATACTTACTAATCTTTACCACCCGATCATCCAGATCATTTATGTATATTACTAACTACATTGGGCCCAAAACAGATCCCTGATGCACACCGCTAGTCACCGGCCTCCATCCCGATAAACAATTATCCACCACTAAGTCACCGGCCTCCATCCCGATAAACAATTATCTACCACAATTATTATTATGAGAGATACAGGGAGACCAGACATACGGTGTGTTAGTCGATAGCGGCGGGGACTGAGGTGGGAGGAGATACAGGTCTATATCATTATGAGAGATGCAGGGAAACCAGACAGAAGGTGTATTAGTCTAGAGCGGCAGGGACTGAGGTGGGAGGAGATACAGGTCTATATCATTATGAGAAATGCAGGGAAACCAGACAGAAGGTGTATTAGTCTAGAGCGGTGGGGACTGAGGTAAGAAGAGATACAGGTCTATATCATTATGAGAGATGCAGGGAAACCAGACAGAAGGTGTATTAGTCTAGAGCGGCAGGGACTGAGGTGGGAGGAGATACAGGTCTATATCATTATGAGAGATGCAGGGAAACCAGACAGAAGGTGTATTAGTCTAGAGCGGTGGGGACTGAGGTAAGAAGAGATACAGGTCTATATCATTATGAGAGATGCAGGGAAACCAGACAGAAGGTGTATTAGTCTAGAGCGGTGGGGACTGAGGTAAGAAGAGATACAGGTCTATATCATTATGAGAGATGCAGGGAAACCAGACAGAAGGTGTATTAGTCTAGAGCGGCAGGGACTGAGGTAAGAAGAGATACAGGTCTATATCATTATGAGAGATGCAGGGAAACCAGACAGAAGGTGTATTAGTCTAGAGCGGCAGGGACTGAGGTGGGAGGAGATACAGGTCTATATCATTATGAGAGATGCAGGGAAACCAGACAGAAGGTGTATTAGTCTAGAGCGGTGGGGACTGAGGTAAGAAGAGATACAGGTCTATATCATTATGAGAGATGCAGGGAAACCAGACAGAAGGTGTATTAGTCTAGAGCGGTGGGGACTGAGGTAAGAAGAGATACAGGTCTATATCATTATGAGAGATGCAGGGAAACCAGACAGAAGGTGTATTAGTCTAGAGCGGTGGGGACTGAGGTAAGAAGAGATACAGGTCTATATCATTATGAGAGATGCAGGGAAACCAGACAGAAGGTGTATTAGTCTAGAGCGGCGGGGACTGAGGTAGGAGGAGATACAGTTCTATATCATTATGAGAGATGCAGGGAAACCAGACAGAAGGTGTATTAGTCTAGAGCGGTGGGGACTGAGGTAAGAAGAGATACAGGTCTATATCATTATGAGAGATACAGGGAGACCAGACAGACGGTGTATTAGTCTAGAGCGGCGGAGACTGAGGTGGGAGGAGATACAGGTCTATATCATTATGAGAGATACAGTGAGACCAGACAGACGGTGTATTAGTCTAGAGCGGCGGAGACTGTGGTGGGAGAAGATACAGGTCTATATCATTACGAGAGATACAGGGAGACCAGACAGACGGTGTATTAGTCTAGGGCGGCGGAGATTGAGGTGGGAGGAGATACAGGTCTATATCATTACGAGAGATACAGGGAGACCAGACAGACGGCGTATTTCTCTGGAACGGTGACAGGCAGGAGCGTGTACAGGGATTGGAGGGAGATGTACATTGCTTAGGCCGAAAGGACTTCACCGGTATAGCAGAAAATTGTGGCCGAAGGGCCTGTTCGTTTCTGTAATTTCCCTTCACTGTTCTTCAGGAGTGGAGATACTGATTTGAATTCAGAGATTGGGAAGAGCAGGGGTGGACATGATCAGAGAAAATGACTATTAACAAAGTCAAGGAACGATTTTTCCACAGACGACATGGGAAGTGAACGGAGAGACCGATCAGACTCAAGCATATGGCTAATCTGCGTTTTAACAGCGACCCTCATTATCACGGGTATCTGCTGGAGGATTCATGGTGAGTTTAACACCGGTCAGAACGACCAAGCCGCAGAGAATAAAAATGGCTACTGTAACAACGACTCATTCCCAGCATTAACCCGAAACACCTTCACTCTGATACCAAGACACCCCTCACTGTGGTACTGACGGGCCGCATACAATGACTAGGACACATCCCTCACCGTGATCCCGACACAACCCCCATCAACACAGAGCTCAACGTGATACCGACACACAACTGACAATCAAGAACCATAGAACATTACAGCACAGAAACAGGCTTTTCGGCCCTTCTTGGCTGTGCCGAACCATTGTTACTGCCTAGTACCACTGACCTTCATCTAGACTATATCCCTGCATAACCCACTCATCCATGTAGCTGTCCAAGCTTTTTCTTAAATGATAAAAGTGAGCCTGAATTCATCACTTCAAATGGCGGCTCATTCCACACTCCCACTACTCTCTGTGTGAAGAAGCCCCCGCTAATGAGCCCTCTAAACATTTCACCCTTCACCCTTAACCCATGTCCTTTGTTTCTTTTTTCTCCCCTAAACTCAGTTGAAAAATCCTGCTTGCATTCACTCTATCGATACACACCATTATTTTATATACCTCTATCAAATCACCGCTCAGTCTTCAACACTCCAGGGAATAAAACCATAACCTATTTAACCTTTCTCTGTAACTCAGTTTCTCAAGTCCCGGCAACATCCTAGTAAACCTTCTCTGCAGTCTTTCAACCTTATTAATATCCTTCCTCTAATTAGTTGACCAAAACTACACGCAACACTCAAATTCGGCCTCATCAATGTCTTATAAAACCTCGCCATTAAATTCCAACTCTTATTCTCAGTCCTTTGACTTATAAAGTTCAATTTGCCGAGAGATCTGTTTACGACCCTATCTACCTGTGACGCCACTTCTGGGGAATTATGTACCTGTATTCCCAGATCCCTCTGATCTTCTGCACTCCTCTGTGCCCTACCATTTACCTTTGTTTGCTCTACATTAGTTTTTCTTTGCCTTCCAAGGTGCAATACCTCGCATTTGTCTGCATTAGGGTCTCCATCTTTCATTTGTCATCCCATTTTTCCAGCTGGTCCAAATCCCTCTGCAAGCTTTCAAAATCTTCCTCACCGTCCACTACACCACCAGTCTTTGTATCATCTGCAAATTTGCTTATCCAATTCACCACATTATCATCCAGTTCATTGATATAGATGACAAATAACATTGGACACAGCACTGTTCCCTGTGACACACCACTAGTCACAGGCCTCCACACAGAGAAGCAATCCTTCACTAACACTCTCTGACTTCTTCCATTCAGCCAATGTCTAATCCAATTTACCACCTCACTATGTATACCTAGCGACTGAATCTTCCTAACTAACCTCCCTTGCGGGACTTTGTTAAAGACCATACTGAAGTCCATGTAGTCAACATCCACCGCCTTCTCTTCATCTACTTTCTTGGTAACCCTCTCGAAAAACTCTGATAGATTGGTTAAACATGACCTACCACGCACAAAGCCATGTTGACTCTCCCTAATAAATTCCTGTCTGTAGGTCCTATCTCTTAGTACTCCTTCCAATAAGTTACCTACTACTGACGTCAAACCTACTGGCCTATAATTTCCAGGATTACATTTACAGTTTATTTTTAAACAACGGAACAACATGAGCTACCCTCCAATCCTCCGGCACCTCACCCGTGGATACCAAAATTTCCAATATATCTGTCAGGGCTCCTACAATTTCAACACTACTCTCCTTCAAGGTCCGAGGGAACACGCTGTCTGTTCCTGGGGAATTATTTACTCTGATTTGCCTCAAGACAGCAAGCACATCCTCCTCTTCAACTGTTGAGGGTCTGTGACCTCACTACTTGTTTGCCTTATTTCCATAGACTCCTTGCAGTTCCTTAGTAAATACATTTGCTAAAAAAAAACAATGAAGATCTCCCCCATTTCTTTTGGCTCCATACATAGCCGAATGCTCTGTTCTTCAAGAGGACCAATTTTATCACTCACTTTGAAAACTTCTCAAGCACCTTATTTTCTCCTTCTTGCTTATAACTTTCATACATCTATCTCTTCTTCTTTATCAGATTTCCAATATCCCTCGAAAAACAAGGTCCCTATTCTTATTCCCGTTGCATTTAATCCTGACAGGAAGACACAAACTCTGCACTCGTAAAATTTCTCCTTTGAAGGCCTCCCACTTACCAATCACTTCCTTGTTGGACAACAACCTGTTCCAATCCACGCTTTTTCGATCATTTCTCATTTCTTCAAATTCGCCCTTTTTCCAGTTTAGTATCTCAACTGGAAGATCTGATCTATCTTTATCCATGGCCAAGTTCAAAATAATGATGTTATGAACACTAGATACAAAGTGTTCCCCTACACACACTGCCGTGACTTGTCCTAAACCGTTACCTAATAGGAGATCTAATATTGCATCATATCTAGTTGGTACATCTATATATTGATTTGAAGAACTTTCCTGAACACAGTTTACAAACTCTGACCGGTCTAGACCTTTAACAGTATGGAAGCTCCAATCAATATGTGGAAAATTAAAACCTCCTACTATCACAACTTTATGCTTCCTGCAGTTGTCTGCCATCTCTCTGCAGTTTTGCAGCTCCAATTCTCGCTGACAGTTGTGTGTTCTATAATACAATCCCATTAATGTGGTCATACCTTTCCTGTTTCTCAGTTCCACCCAGATGGCCTCGGTAGACAAGCCCTCTAATCTATCCTGCCTGAGCACTGCTGTAAAATCTTCTCTGACTAGCAATTCCAACACCCAACCTTCATCCCTTTGGCTCTACCACCTTTGAAACATCGTATTCCTTGAACATGAAGCCGCTAATCCTGCCCCCCTTGTAGCCAAGTTTCACTAATGGCTATAAACTCATAATTCCATGTGTTAATCCACGCCCTTAGCTCGTCCGCCTTCCTCAAAATACTCCTCGTTTTTAAATATGCACACTGCAGATTGTTACCACCCCAGACAACCCTGCTATTTACACCTGGTTTAAATCCAGTTTAAACCTTCCCCAATTGCACTAGCAAACCTACCTACAAGGATATGGGTCCCCCGTAGGTCAGGTGTAAACCGTCTCTCTTGTACTGGTCCCACCTGCCCAGAGGACGTCCTAAAGATCCAAAAATCTGAAACCCTGCCCCCTACATCAGTTCCTCAACCACGTGTGTATCCTCCAGAACATCCTACAATTTTCCTCACTGGCATGTGGCACAGAAAGCAATCTTGAGATCACTACCCTCGAGGTCTTGCTTTTTAACTTCCATTCAAGCTCTCTATACTCACTCTTCAGGACCTCCTCACTCTTTCTTCCTACGTTATTGGTACCGATGAGAGCCATGATATCTGGCTGCTCACCCTCCCACTTCGGAATGCTGTGCACGAGATCAGAGACATCCCTGACCCTGGCACCCGGGAGGCAACAAACCATCCGGGAGTGAACGTCAGAACTGCAGAACCTCCTGTTTGTACCTCTAACTATCGAGACCCCTATCACTACCGCTCTCCTCATCTGCCCCCTCCCTTCTGCACTGCAGAACCAGACTCAGTGCCAGAGATCCGGTAGCCGCAGCTTGTCCCAGGTAAGTCATCCCTCCCAACAGCATCCAAATCTGTATACATGTTGTTAAGGGGAATGGGCTCAGGGTATCCCTGCTCTGTCTGCCCTTCCCCCCTTCCTCGCCTGACGATAGCCCAATTACCTGTGCCCTGCTTCTTTGGCGTAACTACCTGCCTGAACCGACAAATTATAAACTCCTCATTCTCGGGAATGATCCGAAGGTCATCCAGCTCCTGCTCCAGTTCCCTAACGCGGTTTGTTAGGAGCTGCAGCTGGATGCACTTCCTGCAGGTGTCGTTGTCAGGGACAGCGGAGGTCTCCCTGACTTCCCGCATCCTGCAAGAAGAGCATTCCACATCCTGCCTGACATTCTCTCTACTCTAAACTAACGAAACAAAACTTACCGGAACCTACATTTGATAAGGTTCCACGCGGTAGGCTTATTCAGAAAGTCAGAGGATATGGACTCCAGGGAAGTTTGGCCAGGTGGATTCAGAATTGGCTTGCCTGAAGAAAGCAGAGAGTCGTGGTGGGGGGAGTACATTCGGATTGGAGGGCTGCTACTAGTGGTTTCCCAATAAGATCGGTTCTGGGACCCCTACTTTTCGTGAATTTAATTAACGACCTGGATGTGGGGGTGGAAGTCTGGGTTGGCAAGTTTTCAAACGACACGAAGGTTTGTGCTGTTGCGGATCATGTACAGGATTGTCAAAGATTGCAGAGAGACATTGACAAGATGCAGAATTGGGCTGAGAAGTGGCGGATGCAGTTCCTCTCGGAAAAGTGTGAGGTGGTACACTTTGGAAAGACAAACTCTAAGGCAGAGTACAATGTAAATGGCAGGATAACTGGTACTGTGGAGGAGCCGAGGGATCTGCGGGTATATGCCTACAGAACCCTGAAAGTTGCCTCACAAGTATGATAGGGTAGTTAAGAAAGCTTATGGAGTGTTAGCTTTCATAAGTCGATGGATAGAGTTTAAGTGACACGATGTAATGATGCAGTTCCATAAAACTCTGGTTAGGCCACACTTGGAGTACAGTGTCCAGTTCTGGTCCCCTCACTAGAGGAAGGATGTGGAAGCATTAGAAAGGGTACAGAGGAGATTTATGAGGATGCTGTCTGGTTTAGAGAGTATGGATTATGAACAGAGATTAAGAAAGTTAGGGCTTGACTCTTTGGAGAGAATTAGGATGAGAGGAGACACGATAGAGGTATACAAGATAATAAGAGGAATAGATAGAGTGGACAGCCTGCGCCTCTTCCCCAGGGCACCACTGCTGAATACAAGAGGACATGGCTTTAAGGTAAGGGGTGGGATGTTCAAGGGGGATATTAGAGTAAGGTTTTTTACTCAGAGAGTGGTTGGTGCGAGGAATGCACTGCCTGAGTCAGTGGTGGAGGCTGATACACTAGTGAAGTTTAAGAGACTACTAGACAGGCATATGGAGGAATTTGAAATGGGGGTTTATATGGGACGCTTGGTTTAAGCGTCGACAAAACATTGTGGGCCGAAAGAATTGTACTGTATTACTCTATGTTCTATGTTCCATAAGACGGACACACAGTAACAGTGATATAAACACGGCCTTTACAGTAACACAATCAAGACTCGTCCTGACACCGACACGCCAGTTACCATTACAACAACGCTGTCACGATCCCGACCTTCAACGAGACATAGATACACTCCTAACCGCGACATTGACACGACCATCGCCGTGACACGCACATGGCAGTCACACTGACCGCATGGTACCCTTCAGTAACATCGACATCCCCCTGCCGCTGTTACTGATAAACTCCTCAATGGGACACCGAAACACACTTCACAGTGACACCGACACGCTCTTCACCGTGACACTGAGCTACCGTACACCGTGACACCTTCACGCTCCTCAATGTGATCTGCTCCGCCCCGCACCGTGACAAAGACTCAGACGTCACTGTAACACCCCATACAGTGACGGTATCTCCCCTCAACATTACACAAATGCACCGCTCACTGAGGCAATTACCCGCACCTCACCTTGACACAGGCAAACCCCTGAACATGATACCAACACCTAAATTCACAATGACACCGCGCTGAGACAGGGAATCTATCATCACCACGATACTGACGCAGACCCCAGAGTAACAACAAATAAACCTCCACCAGGGCATTGATAACCCCTCAGAGTGACCCAGAGTGAAAAGGAGACGCCGACGCCTCTCACTGTGCCACCATCACATCCTTCACTGTGACACCCTTCACCGTGACACTGACACAACACTCTCTGCGACCCGTTCGGTAGCGTGACGCTGACTCACGTGTCACTGTAAACGCTAAACATCCTTCACCATCTCTCTCAGTTTCACAGATTCGTCAGTCTACGTTCACCTGCGACCGAAACTACCATGAGATAAACTCAACCGTTAAATCCAAGCTTTCTGTGCTCAACTCTAATCTGTCCGATCTTAAACGAATGCACAGCGATCTCCGTCACCAGTTCACTGAGATGGTAACGAAGTACAGATCTGTCAACGAAACCAAGGCTCAAATCTGTGAATTGTTGACCAGCAGAAGAGGTGAGACATCATCTCCCTCTTTCACCCGCTCCTCGTCACAGGCAGGCATGGACAGAGAAAGCTTCGCACTGTGTTTAACATCAGGAGTGTGTGAAGAGATGGTATGGAGGGTGATTCACTCTGTGTTTGAGCCGGTGAGTGTGTGATGGGGCTGCGTGCAGGAAGTGTCACTCCATCGGTGAATCCAGGACAGTGTGAGGGGAAGTTGTGGAGGGAGTTTTACTGTGTCTAACAGCGGGATTGTGTGATATGACAGTGCAGAGGGTCCTTCATTCGCTGTGACACCAGACTATCCGATTGGATGTTATGAAGGGAGTCTGAGCCGGTGACTGTGCCATGGGACCTTGTGGGCGAAACTTCGCTTTGTGTGTGAACACAGGGGAGTGTGTTGGGACGGTTCAGAGAGAGCCTCACTCTGTGACTCAACAGGAAGTGTGTGATGGGACGTAACGAAGGAGATTCCCACTGTGTTAGACTCGGGATTGTGTGATGGGACCGTGTGGAGGGAGCTTCACTCTGTGTCTGACCTCGGGAGTGTATGAAGAGATGGTATGGAGGGTGATTCACTCTGTGTTTGACCCGGTGAGTGTGTGATGGGGCTGCATGGAGGAAGTTTCACTCCATCACTTAATCCAGGACAGTGTAATGGGACGTTGTGAAGATGGATTCACTCTGTGTCTGACCACGGGATTGTGAGACGTAATATTACAGCTTCATTCTATGTCTCACTCCGGGAATGTCTGATGGGACAGTATGGATCCAGATTCAATCTGTGTCTGACAGCGGGAGTGTGTTGGGACAGTGTCCAGAGAGACGTTTATTCCACGTGACATCAGACTGTGTGGCTGAATATTGTGGAGGGAGTCTGACACCGTGAATATGCCATGGGAGGGTGTGGGCGGAATTTCGCTTTGTGTGAGAACACAGGAGGGTGTGATGGGACTGTTCAAAGAAAGCCTCACTCTGTGACTCGCCAGGAAGTGCGATAGGACGTAAGGAGGGAGATTCATACTGTGTTAGACTAGTGTGTATATGTGATGGGACCGTGTGGAGGCAGCTTCCCTCTGTGTCTGACACTTTGCTCTGTGGTGTGTTGAGAAGCTGTAGAGGGAGAATCACTGTCTCTCTCTCTGACATTTGTCGTGTGTGCTGAGGAAGTTTCTTTCCGTGTCTGACCGCTGGAGAGTGTGATGGTGCCATGGAGAGAGAGATTCACACTGTGTCTGACCAAGGCTTTGTGTGACTGGACTTTGTGGAGGGATCTAAATAATGTGCTCTGACACAGGGAGTGTATGAGGCGCGATGTGGAGGGAGACTTATTATGTGTCTGATCCCTGTGATTGACGCCGGGTGTGTGTGATGAGACGGTGTGGATGGAGTAAAACCTAGAATCTGACCCCGGAAGAGCGTGACAGAAAACCTCACTCCACGTCGGATCGCTGGAATGTGTGATGAGGCCATGCAGTCAGTGGAGGGCGTTTACCTCTGTATCTGATTCCGAGAGAGTGCGGTGAGACGGTGCGGACTGCGCACATTGTTTTTGACCCTGCGCCTGTATCATGGGAGAGTGAAAAGAGCTTCACTCCATGTCTATCTCCGGGTGTCAGTAATCGGACGGTGCTGAATGAGCTACACTGTGTCTGATCCCTGGAGTGTGCGATTGGACTGTGACAACAGCTAACTCGGTGTCTCACTCCGCGAATGTGTGATGGGACACCGTGGAGGGAGCTTAACTCTGTGTCTGTCCGCGACATCGTGTAATTTGACAGAGTGCAGTCTAAACCTATTTGTGTGTGATGGAGCAGGAGAGGGAGAGAGAGAGAGAGAGAGAGAGAGAGAGAGAGAGAGAGAGAGAGAGAGAGAGAGAGAGAGAGAGAGAGAGAGAGAGAGAGAGAGAGAGAGAGAGAGAGAGGGGGGGGAGATGGGAGAGGGGAGGAAACCACTCTGGACTCTGGGTCTGTCCCAGAGGCTGTGTGACGAGGCGCAGTGGAGTGGACTGCAATCCACTTCAGGGGTCTCTGATGGGACGGTGTGGAGGGAGCATCGCTCTGTTTCTGACACACTAAGTGTGTGATGGGATGGTGTGGCGCGAGGATCATTCTGTGTCTGACCCAGTGAGTGTATCAATGGGAGGAGGTAGAGGTCGCCTCAATGTGTGCCTGATCCTGTGAATCTGTGATGGGACGTTGTGGAGGGAACTTCCAAGGCATGTGCGATAGGAAAGTGTGGTACGAGGTTCACTCTGTGTCTTGAATCCGTGAGTGTGTGATGGATGGTTTGGAGGGAAGGTCACTGTGCCTGATCCTTGGTAATATGCGATTGGACGGTGCGGGGGGAGATTCACTCTGTGCATGAACTCAGGTGTGCGTGATGGGATCGCATGGAGTGAAATTCACTCTGTGCGTCTCTCCGGGAGTGTGTGATGGTTAAGTGTGAAGAGAGATTCACTCTGTCTCACTGTTCCATGTTCCTGATTTCCAGAGCAAACGTGTTTTAAGGACTGTGTCACAAATACAGACCGGCGGTATTACGTATCCACGTTTGAAATATCTTTCTACAGAGCGATTCAAGAATGTTCAAACCGTGACTCAAGGCTGCTGGAAATCAATTCAAGGGATGAAGCGGTATGTGTCACAGCACGAGAGGATCCTACAGTAACACAGGAATCATCACACACTCCCGGGGTCACACACAGATTGAACCTCCCTCCACAACCTCTCATCACACACTCCCGGTGACAGACACAGATTGAATCTCCCTCCACACCGTCCCATCACATACCGGGGTCAGACACAGAGAGAATCTCCCGCCACATCGTCCCATCAACCACTCCCGGGGTCAGGGACAGAGTGAATCTCCTTCCACACCGTTCCCTCACACACCGGTGTCAGATACAGAGTGCATCTCCCTCAACACAGTCCCATCACACACTCCGGGGGTCAGACACAGATTGAATCTCCCTCCACACCGTCCCATCACATACCGGGGTCAGACACAGAGAGAATCTCCCGCCATATCGTCCCATCAACCACTCCCGGGGTCAGAGACAGAGTGAATCTCCCTCCACACAGTCCCATCACACACTCCCGGGGTCAGACACAGAGTGAATCTCCCTCCACACCATCCTATCACATTCTCCCGTAAACAGTTATCGATTCTTGGCATTAATCAAAGGAATTTAATTTTACAGAGTTTTGTTTTCCGCTCTCTTGTTGCCCGAAACCTCGTGTACTGGATTGGACAATGCACAAACGGGTGAGATTTGGACTGACCTGTGGGGTGGGAGATGGGGAATGAGACTGTCCTGAGGGGAGAAAATGCGATTAGTTTACTGGCTGAAGTAGATTTGTGAGTAGAGGGTGGGGGACTGGGATTTGTTATCGTGAGAGGACGATACAAGGGGAATATTTTAGGGAGCGATACGCGTTTGTCACAGGACAGGACAGTGAAATACTTTGACGATGGTCAGTGGGCTCCGGGGATTATTTCCCTGGGATTATTTTGGTGACTGACACAGGGCTGAGAGGATTGGGAGATGCAATGGAATTAGTTTGGAGTCTGACACAGTTCTGTGGGGAGCAGGAGGCAGAGTCGGATTAGTTTGACGACAGGCCTTACTCTGTGAGAAAGAGTTATGCAGCAGGATCAGTTTGGGGTCTGACACTGAGCTGGGGGGGGGGGAGGGGGAGAGTGGGACAATTGGATTAGTTTGGAGACCGATACGGGGATCTGAGCAAAGCGTCGGTCAGTGGGTCCAGATTGCGTACTGACGCAGGGCTGAGGGAACGGTGAGGGGCAATGAGATTAACCTGGAGACGGACATGAATTGTCGGGAGAGGAAGGAGCCGTGGGATCGATTTGGGTATCGACACAGAGCTGCAGGAAGAGAGTGTGCCTATGGGATTTATTTGGGGAACGCGTATGTCTGTGGGGGGGGGGTATTGGGATACTGGGATTTGTTTGGGGACTGGAATAGATCTGACGGGATAAAGTGGGTGTGTTCGATTCGCACTGGGACTGCCACAGGACTGTGGAGACCGCGGGACGACGGACCGGAGGCTGTGGGGGAGGTGATGTAGTTGGATTAATTAGGTGACTGACACAGAGCAGTGGGGAGAAATTGGGGCACGGGAATTATTCTGAGAACGACACAGGGCTGTGGTGATTGCCCGGATTTAATGGGATTCGTTTGGCGACGGTCTCGTGTTCCGCCGGATCTGTTTTGTCGCAGTTCAATTTTTTTAACTATTTATCGATAGGAATGATGCCTATGGTCTGCTGTACAATGTGTCCTCCGGAAGGGCCTCCTGCAGTGTATGTAAATCGAGTGAATGGAGTGACTATTGCCTTCATGATAAACACCATTTCATCTGCGAGAAGTCTGCCCCCTGCTGCTCGGATATTCCTGTAAAGATCCAGCTTCTCTGTCAACAGCCCGGAGAGCAGACTTGAATCAAATGATTACCCTGTCTTTCCCTTCCTTATCTCTCCTCCGCTCTCACTCAGCCCATCCACTCAAAATCCTCCCTGCAGTCTCTGTCCCTACCTGCTACACTATTCTCCTCTTTTCGCAACCCCATTCTCCCCACCACACATGGAAAACCCCGATCTCCATCTATCCTCTTCTTTCTCGTCATCCCTCCCTCATCTCGCTCTTCCCCACTCCCACTAACACTGTCTACCCCCTCTCCTCATCCTACTTCCTCGACCTTTCTCCAACCGCTATTTCACCACTCTCCTTTCCAACCTCTTTATTTTTCTGTTCCTTCCCCCCCCCCCACCGCACTCTCCCTCTCCTTTCCGTTCATTCTAACACCTGCGTCTCTCTGATCTCTCTCTTTCTATCTCCTTCCCTCCCACTCTCGCCTCAATCCGGTGCCGTCTCGTTCAAGATACCCCAACTCTGGGTGAAAGTCTGCGCGCATTCCCGCTGTCTATGCCGCTCTTTAGTTTATGCAACTCTGCAAGGTTACAACTACGCTCCAGGGAATAAAGACCCCGTCCTCTCTCCATCTCTGTCCCTCCAGTCCGGCAATATTCCTGAAAATCTCCCTGTACATTCTTTCCTGCTCAATGACATTTTTCCCAGAGCAGGGCGACCAAAACTGTGCGTGCTCACTGACGTCCTGTACCACGGCAACGTGACCTCCCGACACCTGTACTCGGTGTCCTGACCAGTGAAGACCAGCGGGCCAAGTGTCCTGTCCACTCGCATCGGGTGTTTTCCAAAGGAATCGCTATTTGATTTATTATCTGAGAGTGACACGGCCTGGGTTTGTTTTTGCTGCATCAGTAACGCGCAATGATGTAAAATTAATTTCAATTACAAATATTAATAAATACCGGAATAAATGTCGAGTTAGTTCTCGTGCGTTCAGAGATGCGATGACGCAGTGGAAAAAGATGTTCCCATTGCATCTCTGTCTTTTGGATTTTCTCCCCGATTAGAAAATAGTCTGCACATTTATTTCTACAACTCATGTGCACGGCCATGCATCTTCCAACATTGTGTGTGATTTGTCAAAGTAAATTCTACTCATCTGTCCAATTCTTCTGCATCCTGCCTTTGTCCTGAACACTACCTGCCCCGCCAACAATCTACGTATCATGTGCATACTTGGCAAAGTTGCTTTCTTTCCATCATTTAAATAATTTATATACAGCATGTAAACACCGACCCTGCGGAACACCACCAGTCGCTGGCAGCCAAATGATCCCTTTATTCCTACTCTCTGCCTCCCACCAACCAGCCAAATCTCTGACCATGTTAGTAACTTTCCTCTAATACCATAGGGTCTTAACTTGGTAAACATTCTCATTATTGGCACTGTGACGTATCCTGTAACGGTTTAAAAAGAACCAGCAGAAATGGACACACCTGGGATCTGAGTCTTCCGTTATAAACTCCATTTAATAATAACTACGCGATAAAGTAATATAAAACAAGATAAGGTAAACAGGTTAGCAGAGTTTATGCATATATAAGTGAGTAAATAAAGTTCCCAAGCCTCTCCCAGCTCAGATGATTAGATGATACAGTCTTACGGTGGTGTGGTAGCTTGTCAGTTCAGATCTGGAATTTGGTTTCGGTAGAGTTGGAGAGAGAGAGGATTTTGTTTTGTCCTCCCAGTGCTGATGCCGACGATCATCCACGATGTCCTCCTGCTCCCGAAACTTAGTGAAAGTCACCAACTTGTGACCACGAAAAGAAAACCGTCCTCTGTGGTGGAGTTATCAACCCAGGTGAGAGTTAAACACACCGACAGCTCGCCACCGGTCACTCCTCTATCCACACTGTGAGCACAACCCACCCTCGTCGTGGACACACAGAGCTCACCAGTGTCTTCCTTGTCTCTGGGGTGTCGTGTGTCTCTGGTGTGTCGTGTGTCTCTGAGGTGTCGTGTGTCTCTGGGGTGTCGTGTGTCTCTGGGGTGTCGTGTGTCTCTGGTGTGTCGTGTGTCTCTGAGGTGTCGTGTGTCTCTGGGGTGTCGTGTGTCTCTGGCGCGTCGTGTGTCTCTGGTGAGTCCGATGATAAATCCAACTGATCATGTATATATATCACAAGGCGGAACATGAGCTGTCCATCATATAGCTCCGCCTTTCAGTTTCCAAGGCAACTCACAGACTCTCTCTCTCTCTTTTTTTAAGGAGCAGTCCACTTTAGAACGATACTTCAGATATCGTCACACCTCCCTCCCTTTTAGAAAAAAAGATGAAATAGCAATTTGTGTTGTCTTAGCTATCGAGTATACAGCTAACAACAATACATGTGTAATTATCAAGTAGTGCAGCAAAGCAATACAAATTCAAACTTAATATCTAGACAGTCTGCTACAATATTGTCAGTACCATTCACGTCTTATATTTCCATGTCAATAGACAATAAACAATGAATAGGTGCAGGAGTAGGCCATTCGGCCCTTCTAGCCATCCCCGCCATTCACTGTGATCATGGCTGATCATATACAATCAGTACCCTGTTCCTGCCCTTTCCCCACATCCTTTGACCCTGCTATCTATAAGAGCTCTATCTACCTCTCTCTTGAAAGCATCCAGAGACTTGGCCTCCATTGCCTTCTGGGACAAAGCATTCCACATATCCACCAAACTCTGGGTGAAAAGGTTTTTCCGCATCTCTGTTCTAAATTGCCTACCCCTTATTCTTAAACTGTGGCCTATAGTTCGGGACTCACCCATCAGCGGAAACATGCATCCTGCCTCCGGCGTGTCCAATCCCCTAATAATCTTGTATGTCTCAATCAGATCCCCTCTCATACTTCTAAATTCCAGCGTATACAAGCCCAGTCGCTCCAATCCTTCAACATACAACAGTTCCGCCAATCCGGGAATTAACCTTGTGAACCTACGTTGCACTTCCTCAATGGCAAGAATGTCCTTCCTCAAATTTGGAGACCAAAACTGCACACAATACTCCAGATGGGGTCTCACCAGGGCCCTGTACAGCTGCAGAAGGACCTCTTTACTCCTATGCTCAATTCCTCTTGGTATAAAGGCCAGCATGCCATTAGCTTTCTTCACCGCCTGCTGTACCTGCATGTTTGCTTTCATTGACTGATGGACAAGGACACCTAGATGTCGTTGTACTTCCCTTTTTCCTAACTTGACTCCATTTAGATAGTAGTCTTCCTGTTCTTGCCACCAAAGTGGATAACCTCACATTTATCCACATTAAACTGTAACCGCCATACGGTCGCCCATTCACAAGCTCAACAAGCTTGTATAATACAACTCCACAAGCTCCAGATCCTGGGCCAGTGAACCTCCCTCTGTAACTGGATGATGGACATCCTCATCGGGAAACCTCAGTCAGCTCAGATCGGCAGTGACGTCACCGATCTACAGGTCGGGTCGAGGAGGCAGAGAGGCTACAGAAGGGTTCAGAGGGATTGGGCGAATGGGGAAAGAAGCAGCGGGTGGATCACAGTGTCGGGATGTGTATGGCCATGCACTTTGGTAGAAGATATAAAGGCATAGACTGTTTAATAAATGGTGAGAGAATTCAAACACATGAGTTGCAAAGGGACTTGGTAGACATCGTGCAGGATTCCCTAAAGGATCATTTCCAGGTGGAGTCCCTGGCGAGGAAGCCAAATACAATGTTCGCATTCTTGTCGAGAGGATTAGAATATGAAAACAAGGATGTAGCGTTGAGAATTTATAAAGCACTGGTGAGGCCTCACTTGGAAATACTGTGAGCGGTTCTGGGTCCCTTATCTATACCGACCAGATGAGCTTGCATTGGGAAGGGTTGAGAGGAAGATCACGGGAATGATTCCGGGATTGAAACGCTGATCAGATCAGGAGCGTTTGATGGCTGGAACTCAGAAGAATGAAGGGGCGGCGGGGAGAGGGTTGTTGTTGAAATCGATCGAATGTTCAAAGGCTTCGACAAAGTAGGTGTGGAGAGAAGGTTCCCCGTGGCGAGACCGGTGGACCCACATCGCAATGGAGATCCGTTCTTTTAGAACGGAGACTGGGAGGAATGTATTCAGCCAGAGTTTGGTAAATATGTAGAACAGGTTACACAGCCGGCTGTGGAATCCGTGATTGGGGGTATTGAAGTCAGAGGTTGACAGATTCTTGATTATTCAGGGCATGAAGGTATCCGGTGAAAAGGCAGGAGATTGGGGGTGTGGGGGACGGAGCTGGATCAGACATGATGAAATGGCGCAGCAGACTCGATGGCTTAATTCTGCTCCGATATCTCATGGGCTGATTTTAGGTTCCAGTGTTGCCGGGTGTCAGCATCTCAGTGGATCTGTCCTGGTGGGACCAACACATTCATGCAAACACGGAGAAGGTGTCATGTTCCCGACTGAACAGCGCCAGGCAACCAAGTTTCGGCACGTCCATTCCCCGGAGTGTGATGAGATGTCACTTCCCCTTTTAAGACTCAGACTGACAATTATTGCCTGTCAACATTGCTTCATGGAAAGTCTGTCGTTGACGTCCCCGTGCTGAGCACTCAGTGCTCAACCGTAGGAGATCCACTTCGAGAACTATTCTTTGCGATATAAACTTCAGATGCATTTGCTGTCGTCTTGTTTATTTCGAGTCTGAGTTTCAGTGTATTCCAGAACATACTCTACACTTCCCATCACCACCATAGATCTCTCGTTACAGAAGGAATTACAACGTTAGCCGTTTGAGAAGGTTTGGTCTTTCATTGAAGACCAACAAATGATCGCTGGGAATTATTGCATCGCCGCCTGGTACGGAAGCTGCAATACACAAGGTAGCCAAAGGCGGCAGAGTGGTGTTGACTCAACCAGCTCCATCACGGGTACAACCCTCCCCAACATCGAGGATGCGAACCCTCGAAAAGGCGGCATCCATCACTGAGGCCCCTCACCCCGGGGAGAAGCTCCCTGCTCATTGCTACCATCGGGAAAAGACACAAGAGCACCACGACCACATTTTTGCAGTAATTATTAACGTTTTAAAATTACATTAATTTTGCATTCTTGCGACGCACTGATCCTGCAAAGATACAATGCTCATGGTGGATAAGTCACAGATAATGATAAGGTGGTAAACATGAGGTACAGTCCTTTAATACAGGTAGCGGGAGGCCTGAAAGTAAGGGATAGGAAAATGGGGATGAAATAGGGGGAGACGGCAGTGGAGGAGTTCTGAGAGAGAAAGAGTTTGAAGGAACGAGGGTAAAGAGAGAGCAAGATGCAGAGTAAGAGTGCCATAGGTAGAGAGAGGAGATTAGTGTAGGGGCGAGGGTCAGAGCGGATGGGTTTGTCAGAGTCTGGGAGAGAGCTGGAATTGGGGTAAGAGAATAATGCCAGTTGATTTAAGTCGGCTCCACGGGTTTTTGACAGAGATCCCGGATCTTTTCAGGAATATCCGGGCACAAAGGAGCGGGCTTCTCACAAATGAAACGGTGCTGATCATTTTTGCAACTGCCAAGCAAACCGGATTTACATTCACTGCATTCGAACTTTCCAGCGTTCACCTTGTACACGACGTTAGAGGCCGCTTCCCTGTCAACGAAGGATAAACAATTTCAAAAGGGACAGCACAACTCCAGCAGACAGTCCGGTGTCAGTCCCCAAAATACTCCCATTGTCTCAATCTCTCCACACCGACCGGTGTCAGTCCTCAAAATACACCCCCTGACTCAGTCTCTCTTGACCGACCGGTGTCTGCCCCCAAAATACTCCCACTGACTTAATCCCTCCTCACCGACCAGTGTCGGTTCTCAAAATACTCCCACTGTCTCAATCTCTCCTCACCGATCGGTGTCAGTCCCCAAAATACTCCCACAGACTAAATGTCTCCTCACCGACCGGTGTCGGTTCTCAAAATACTCACACTGCCCCTCTCTCTCCCCACCTAGCTGTACCAGTTTGCAAAACACTTTCACTGACGTACACTCTGCAGCCCTGTCAGCCCTAGATTAATCCCCTGTCCAACCCTCTCTTCACGGAGTTGTGACAGACTCCGAAATAGCCGCACGATCCCTCTTTCTTCCCACAGGCCCATGTATCTCCCCAAATTATTCCCAAAGCCCCAACCTCTCCCCACGGCCCCGCGTTAGTCCCCAGGTTACTCCCACACACCGACAGTTTCTCCATGGAACCCTGTCAGTCTGCAAACTAATCCCACTGTTCTATTTTCCCCACAGGAGGTTTGATTCACTAAAATGCTCCCACCGATCCAGTTTCTACCTTAGGGCTGCGTCTGTCCCAAGATACTTGTACCCCCACACCCTCACGCTCACCCAACAGCCCTGTACCTTTACCTAAAATAATCCCACCGTCCGCTCCCTTCTCGCATCAAGTATCAGTCCCCGAATAGAACCCATGGCCCGTTCTCTTTTGAAAGACTTATATGCCAACAAATCTCACCCGACTTTGCATTTTCCAACCCAGAATGCACTGTCTTGGTCTTCGACAGCTTTGGTAACAAATTTCTGTGAAATTAAATTGCTATCGTTAATGATTGAAATCGAGCACAATCTAAGGAGCGACATTCACTGTCTGACACCGGGAGAGAGCGCTGGGACGTCGTGGAGGGAGTTTCAATCTGTGTCAGAACTCGGGATTGTGTGAACAGGCAGTGTAGAGGGCGCTTCTATCTCTGTCTGACCCCGGGAGTGTGTGATGGGACGGTGCGGAGGCAGATTCAGTCTGTGTCTGACCCCCAGAGTGCGTGATGAGAAAGTGTGGAGGGGGTTGCTCTCTGTGTCTGACCTCGGCAGTGTGTGATGGAATGGTTCGGCGGGTAATTCACTCTGAGTAAGATCCCGGGATTGTGTAATGGGAAGGTGTGGAGGGAGCTTCATTCTGGGTCTGACAGCTGGTGTGTGTGATGGGATAGTGTGCAGTGAGCTTTACTCTGGATCTGACATAGGGAGTGTGAGATGGGACGGTGTGGAGGGAGATTCACTCTGTGTCTGAACCCGGGAGTGTGTGATGGGACAATGTGGAGGGAGATTCACTCTGTTTCTGACTCCGGGAGTGTGTGATGGGACGGTGCGGAGGGAACTTGAATTCTGTTGTGGATATATATTCTGTCGATCTGACACATACCTCTTCCTCAGTTGAATTTATTTCAAGTAGCTTTGAATGCAAGTGAGAACAAAGTTCTTTCGCTTCACCGTAAGGTATTGTAAACGTGGATATGAAATAACACAGGTCTTCATTTCTGATCCAGTCCTTGGAACACGCTTGCTCTGGAAATCAGGAACAAGATACAGTGAATCTCCCTCCACACCCTCCCATCACACACTCCCGGTGTCAGATACAGAGTGAAGCTCCCTCCACTCCGTCACATCCCACACTCCCGGGGTCAGACACAGAGTGAATCTCCCTCCACACCGTCACATCCCACACTCCCGGGGTCAGACACAGAGGAATCTCCATCCACAACCTCCCATCACACACTCCCGGTGTCAGACACAGAGTGAATCTTCCTCCACACCCTCCCATCCCACACTCCCGGGGTCAGACACAGAGTGAATCTCCATCCACACCGTCCCATCACACACTCCCGTGGTCAGACACAGAGTGAATCTCCCTCCACACCGTCACATCCCACACTCCCGGGGTCAGACACAGAGTGAATCTCCATCCACACCCTCCCATCACACACTCCCGGTGTCAGACACAGAGTGAATCTTCCTCCACACCGTCCCATCAAACACTCCCGGGTGTCAGAACCAGAGTGAATCCCGTTCCACACCCTTGCATCACATACTCCCGGTGTCAGACACAGAGTGAAGCTCCTCCACAAGGTCCCATCACACACTTCCGGAGTCAGACCCAGAGTGAATCCCCATCCACATTGTTACGTCACTCATATTCGGTATCAGTGCTACCCCGCTCGTGCTACAGAACGCAGAGTGAAGCTCCCCCTGTGGCGCCGCTATTTCGCACTCCCGGGTTCAGACACTAGGTGTCTCTCCGCCACACTGTCCCTTGACGCACTGCCCTCCAGACAGTGGGTGTCGTTCTTGCCGTACGTCTCGTCGCACATTTCCGAGATTAACAACAGACTACCGCCTCCTCTCCCTCTTTGCCTTGTGATTAATAAATCCACTATCCTCTCGCTGTAAAAAAAATCTCTTCATCTCTGTACTAAATGGGTACCGTCTAATTCTAAGACTGTGGCCTGTTGTCCTGGACACACCCCACCAAGAGAAACAGGTTTTCCACATCTACTCCGTCCAACCCTTTCAATGAGATACCCTCTCATTCCTCTATACTCTAAGGATTGCAGTTCAAGGGCCGATAAACGTTCTTCATATGTTAGCTCCTGCATTCCAGGAATCATCCTCGTAAATCTTCTCTGAACTATCTCCAACATCAGTACATCCCTTCTTAGGGGCCCGAAACTGCACACTGTGTTCCAGATGAGTACTCTCCAGTGCCCTATAGAGCCTCATGAACACCTCCTTAATCTTATACATTGTTGCTCTTGAAATGAATGCCAACATAGCATTCGCTTTCCTTACTGCCGATCCAACCTGCTGGTTAACCTTTAGGGTATCCTGCACGAGGACCCTCAAGTCCCTTTGCACTTCGGATTTTTGAATTTTCTCCCCATCTAAATAATAATCAGTCCGATCTTTTCTTCATCCAAAATGTACAACCGTACATTTCTCAATATTGCATCTCATCTGCCATTTCTTTGCCCTCTCTCCTAAACTGACCAAGTCTCTCTGCAACCTTTCCGTATCTTCAACACTCCCTGCTCCTCCACCTATCTTGGTGTCATCCGCAAACCTAGCCACAAAACCATTTAATCCGTAATCTAAAACATAGAAAAACAGTGTAAAAAGTAGCGCCCCCATCACCGACCCCTGCGGAACGCCACTAGTAACCGGCAACCAAGCAGAATAGGATCCCTTTATTCCCACAATTTGCTTTCTGCCCATCAGCCAATGCTCCACCCATTCCGATATCTTTCCTGTAATTCCATGGGCCCTCATCTTATTAAGCAACCTCTTATGCGGCACCTTATTCATAGGCCTTTTGAAAATCCAAATACTCAACATTCACAGACTCTCCCTTGTCAATCTTATTTCAGATTACCTCAACAAATTGTAATGGATAGTGAAGCAGGATGTTTCCTTCATGAAACCATGCTGGCTTGGGCCTATCTTGTCATGTACCTGGAGGTAGTTCATAACCTCCTCCTTGAGAATTGACTCCAATCACTTTCCAACTACCGATGTCAGACTAATAGGTCTGTAGTTTACTTTTTGCTGCCTCCCTGCTTTCATAAATAGCGGCAGTACGTTTGCGACATTCCAGTCCCCAGGAACCATACGAGAGTCTATTAATCCCCAGAAGATCATTTCCAATGCCTGCACAATCTCCAAAGCCACCTCCGTTAGAACCCGTGGGTGAACCTTATCCAGTCCAAGAGACTTATCTATCATTAGTCCATTTAGCTTCCCAAGCACTTTCTCTCCAGTAATCTTGTCTGTACGTAATTCCAGTCTCTGATACCGCTGACTATCAGGTATGTTGCTAATGTCTTCCACTGTGAAGACTGATGCAAAATACCCATTTAGTTCCTCTACCTTCTGTTTGTTACAATTTCTCCAGCAGGATTTTCAATCAGTCCTATATCTACCCGTGTCGCTCTTTTACTCTTCATATGTTAAAAGAAGAAACTCTTAGCATCCTTTTTATGTGAATTGCCAACTTTCTTTCGTAATTCTTTTGCTTCTACTTCTCCTTGTTGTCTTGATCACGGCAATAGTGACAGAGGACCGTTCGCCGTGGTCTTCTTTATTCAGTTTAACCTCTCCAACGGTATCTAAAACGATATATCGATTTCTGGGGGTTGGGGGAGGGACCTGTCACAGCGGTGCTGCCCACTATCTCATAAAGGTATTATCAATCACCTCCTCACTTACCCTAATTAGATGAAGGTCATCAATTTGCAGCTCCTGATCTCTAATACGGTCCTTAAGGAGCCTCATCTCAATGCACCAGCTGTAGATGCAATCCTTGAGGAGGCTGGGAGTCTCCCAGAGTCCCCAAATCTGGCATTCCTGGTCAACACTAATCCTGGATTAGACTTCCTTCATTTGGAGAAGATTTGGAGAAGGAAGCCAGGTGCGCCGAGCTGCAACTCCTATGCGACCGTGCCAGGGAAATGGAGCTGCAGCTCGATTACCTCCGTCTAGTGAGGTAGAGTGAAGAGTTAATAGAGAGGAGTTACAGCAGGTGGTCACACCGGGGCCACGGGAGGCAGACAAGTGAGTCACGGTTAGAAGAGGGAAGAGGAAGAGTTTAGGTACAAGAGAGTACCTCAGTGGCTGTACCCCTTGACAATAAGTACTCCTATTTGAGTACGGTTGGGGGTGGGGGGGCAGCCTACGTGGAGGAAGCAACAGTGGCCGGTCCTCCGGCACAGAGTCCGGCCCTGTAGCGCAGGAGGGTAGGGAAAGGAAGAGGAAGGCAGTAGTAGTAGAGGACTCGATAGTTAGAGGTTCAGATTGGCAACTCTGTGGACGCAGTCAGGAGACACGGATGGTAGATTGCCTCCCTGGTGCTAGGGTCTGGGATGTTTCTGATCGCGTCCAAGATATCCTGAAGTGGGAGTATGAGAAGCCAGAGGCCGTGGTACATATAGGTACCAATGACATAGATAGGAACAGGGAAGAGGTCCTTAAAGAAGAATATAGGGTGTCGGGAAAGAAGTTGAGAAGAAGGACCACAAAGGTATTAATCTTGGGATTACTGCCTGTGCCACGCGACAGTGAGACTAGGAATAGAATGATGTAGAGGATAAATGCGTTGCTGAGGCATTGGAGCAAGGGACAGGGATTCAAGTTTCTACATCATTGGGACCTCTTTTGGGGCAGGTGTGACCTGTACAAAAGGGACGGGATGCACTTTAATCCTCGGGGGAACAATATCCAGGCGGGGAGATTTGCTACTAGAGACACTTTAAAATAGACTGGTTAGTAGTGGGAATCAATTTGAAGAGACTAGGCGAGAGGAGGTTTGTTAAATAGAGAAAGCTTGTAGACGGTGTGTGAGGGAGGATAGACAGGTGATAGAAAAGGGGTGCGCTCAGACGGAAGATGCAGTGGAGAAGAAAGAAAAAATAAAGATATTAATGTTGTTCCCACCGTTAGGGATAAAAAGATTCAGAGGTGGGGAACTACTTTAATGCAAGGAGCATTGTAAGAATGGTGGCTGGGCTAGAGAGCGTGGATTGATACCGGGAAATATTATGCTGTAGCAATTAGTGAAACATGGTTGCAGGAGGAGTGTGATCGGAAAGTAAATATTCCTGGATTTCTTTGTTTCAGGTGTGATAGAATCGGAGAAGCAAGAGGGGGAGGTGTCGCATATAACCAGATAACAATTACATTACATAAACAGGCCATCCCAGCCCTTCAAGTCCCTGTCAAACGCTTACTGTCACCTAGTCCCGATGCGCCGCACACAGCCCATTCCTTTCCTGTCCATATACTCATCCAATTTTACTTTAAATGACAATACCGAACCTGCCTCTACCACTTCTACTGGAAGCTCGTTCCACACAGCTACCACTCTCTGAGTAATGAAATTTCCCCTCGTGTTGCCCTTAAACTTTTGCCCCCTAACTCTCAACTCATGTCCTCTGGTTTGAATCGCAACTACACTCATAAAAAGCCTATCCACGTCAATGTTAGCTATTCCCCCTCATTATTTTAAATACCTCTATCAAGTCCCCCTTCAACCTTCTACGCTCCAAGGAATAAAGACCTAACTTGTTCAACCTTTCTCTGTACTTAGTTGCTGAAACCCAGGTAACATTCTGGCAAATCTTCTCTGTACTCTCTCTATTTTGTTGACATCCATCCTATAATTCACTGAACACAACTGTACACAATACTCCAAATTCGGCCACACCAATGCCTTGTACAATTTTAACATTACATCCCAACTCCTAAACTCAATGTTCTGATTTATAAAGGCCAACATACAAAAGCTTACTTCAACACCCTGTCCAAATGAGATTCCACCTTCAGAGAACTGTGAACCATTATTCCTAGATCACTCTGTTCTACTGCATTCCTCAATGCCCTACCATTTACCATGTATGTCCTATTTTGATTATTGCTACCAAAATCTAGCACCTCACACTTATCAGCATTAAACTCCATCAACCATCACTCAGCCCACTCTTCTAACTGGCCTAAATCTCTCTGCAAGCTTTGAAAACCTACATCATTATCCACACCGCCATCTATCATAGTATCATCTGAATACTTAATAATCAAATTTACCACCCCATCATCCAGATCATTAATGTATATGACAAACAACATTGGATCCAGTACAGATCCTGAGGCACACCACCAGTCACTGGCTTCTTTTCTTTATTATGTATTTATTATGTATTTTATTATGTAGTTTCTTGCACTTTTTATACTGCTCAAGCACCTTATTTGCTCCGTTCCCCATACCTGCCATATATCTCTTTCTCCTCTTTTTTATCCCTCAAAAACTATCGTTCCTTATTGTTATTCACTTTGCCTTTAATCCTGACAGGAACATTCAAACTTTGCGCTCTCAAAACTTCTCGTTTGAAGGCCTATCATTTACCAATTAAACCCTTGCCAGAGAACAACCTGTCCCAATCCAAGCTTTTTAGATCCTTTCTAATTTCTTCACATTTGGCCTTTTTCCAGTTTAGTACCTCAAATCGAGGACCCGATCTATCTTTACCCATGAGCAAGTTGAAACTAATGGCGTTATGATCACTGGACCCAAAGTGTTCCCCTACACACACTTCCGTCACTTGTCCTAACTCGTTTCCTAATGGGATACCTAATATTGTATACTCTCTAGCTGGTACCTTTACATATTGATTTTGAAACCTTTCCTGAACATATTTTACAAACACTAACCCGTCTTTACGTTTAACAGTATGGGAATCCCAATCAATATGTGGAAAAATTAATCCCCTACTATCACAGCTTTATGTTTCCTGCAGTTGTCTGCTATCTCTCTGCAGATTTGCTCCTCCAATTCTCGCTGACTATTGGGTGGTCATACAACCCCATGAATGTGGTCATACATTTCCTGATTCTCAGCTCTACGCACTTTGCCTCCGTAGACAAGCCCTCTAATCTGTCCTGCCGGAGCACTGCTGTAACATTTTCCCTGACTAGCAATGGAATCCCACTCCTCCATTAGTCTTCACTTTGTCTCTATCGCGTCTGAAGCATCAGAACCCTGGAACATTAAGCTGCCAGTCCTGCCCCTCCTGTAGCCAACGTTCACTAATGGCTACAATGCCATAATTCCACGTGTCAAACCACGCCGTCAGCTCCCCAAGCTTCTCCACAACACTCCTCGCATTCAAATAGACGCTCGTCAGAAGCTTATTAGCACCACACACAACCCTTCTATTTCAAACAGCATGAACTTTTAACATCATTTATTTTCACCCCGCTCCACTATCTGCTCTGGCACTGTGGTTCCCATCCCCCTGCAAATCTAGTTTCAACCCTCCCCAATAGCGAGCAAACGGCCCTGCAAGTATATTGAATCCCCTGTAGTTCAGGTGTAACACGTCTCCCCGGAACAGCTCCAACCTGCACCAGAAGAGGTCGCTACGATCCAAAAATCGGTAACCCTTCCCCCTACACCAGTTCCTCGGCCACGTGTTCATCCTCTAGAGAATCCTACGCTTACCCTTACAGGCACGTGGCACAGGTGGCAATCCTGAGATTACTGCCCTTGTGGTCCTGCATTTTAACTTCCTACAAGCTCTCTAGCCTCATTCCTCAGGACGTCCTCACTCTTTCTTCCTACGACATTGGTACCGATGTGTACCATGACATCTGGCTGCTCATCCTCCCACTTGAAAATACTGTGCACGCGATCAGACATCCCTGACCCTGGAACCCGGGAGGCAACAAACCATCCTGGAGCCTCTGTCACGACAACTGAACATCCTGTCTCTACCTCCAACTGTCGATTCCCCCATCACTACCGCCCTCCACTTCTTCCAGCCTCCCTTCTATACCCCAACGTACTCACACTTCCCACTCTCTCCCCACAGATCAGTGTAAGCTCCCAAGGTAAACCCACAGCTTTACTCTCTCCACATAGTCCCGTGACGGTTCCCAAAATACTCGCACTTCCTACTCTCACACCACAACCCGTTGCCAGTCCACAAAGTATTTGCAATGCTCAAACTTCTCCCTAAACATCTGTGTTAATTCAGCTACACACTATCTGCCAACAGCCCGCGTCAGTTCCCAAATTAACCTCAGCTTCTGGGAGCAAGTTTGCTCTGGAAATTCCGAACAAATAACAGTGAATCTCCATCCGTACGGCCGGGAGTTAGGCATAGAATAGGGATAACTTCACACCGTCCCACCAAACACTAACGGGTTCAAACACAGAATGAATCTCCCTCCACGCTGTCCCATCACACACTCCCGGGATCTGAAACAGAGTGAATTTCCCTCCACACCGTCCCATCACACACTCCCAGGGTCAGACACAGAGTGAATCTCCTTCCACACCGTCCCATCCCACAATCCCGGGGTCAGACATAGAGTGAAGTTCCCACCACACCGCCCCATCACACATGTATGGGTCGAGTTGTAAAGTGACGATCTCTGCGAACCTTCCGATCACTCAGACTCACCGCGTCAGAGACAGTGTGTAACTCCATCTGTCCTGTCCCATCATACAGACCTGATGGCAGACATGTAGTGAAGTTCCCAAAACACACTCACAAAACATATTCTCGGCTGTCAGCCACAGAGTGAAGTTTCCTCCACACTTTCCCATCACACTCCTGGGGTCAGACACAGAGTGAAGCTCCCCCTCCCCACACCGTCCCATCACACACTCCCGGGGTCAGATACAGAGTGAATCTCCCTCCACACCGTCCCATCACACACTCCCGGGGTCAGACACAGAGTGAATCTCCCTCCACGCCATCCCATCACACACTCCCGGGGTCAGATACAGAGTGAATCTCCCTCCACACCGTCCCATCACACACTCCCGGGGTCAGACACAGAGTGAATCTCCCTCCACACCGTCCCGTCACACACTCCCGGGGTCAGACACAGAGTGAATCTCCCTCCACACCATCCCATCACACTCTCCCGGGGTCAGATACAGAGTGAATCTCCCTCCACACCGTCCCATCACACACTCCCGGGGTCAGATACAGAGTGAATCTCCCTCCACACCGTCCCATCACACACTCCCGGGGTCAGACACAGAGTGAATCTCCCTCCACACCGTCCCATCACACACTCCCGGGGTCAGACACAGAGTGAATCTCCCTCCACACCGTCCCATCACACACTCCCGGGGTCAGATACAGAGAGAATCTCCTTCCACACCGTCCCATCACACACTCCCGGGGTCAGACACAGAGTGAATCTCCCTCCACACCATCCCATCACACAATCCCGGGGTCAGACACAAAGTGAATCTCCCTCCACAGCATCTCATCACACAATCCCGGGGTCAGACACAAAGTGAATCTCCCTCCACACTGTCCCATCACACAATCCCGGGGTCAGACACAAAGTGAATCTCCCTCCACACCATCCCATCACACTCTCCCGGGGTCAGATACAGAGTGAATCTCCTTCCACGCCGTCACGTCACCCGTCCGTCTTCAGAGAGGGAATAAAATACTGACTGCACCATCCCACCGCATACTCCTGTGGTCCTTCTATCGAGTGACATCACACAACATATGGGTCAGAAAGCGAAAGAAGCACCATCCGCACCGCCCATCACACGCCACTGCTATCAGACAGAGAGCAATCCAGGCACGCGTCATCGTTCCAAGTCTCAGACACACACATGAACCCTCCCCCTCAAACGCATTCACCCACCCCACTTCCCGCCATATATTCTCATCACACGCAGAATGTGTCAAAGACAGAGACACATCATACGCACACGGGGTGAGACACAGATTCAAGCTGCAGGCACAGCTTCCGATAATACACAGCCTTGGTCAGACACAGTGTGAATCTCTCTCTCCACGTCCCCATCACACACTGCACAGAAAGAAACTTCCTCAGTGCAGACGAGAAACAGGCATAGACATAGAATGTAGAACAGTACACGATAGTACAGGTCTTTCGACACACTATGTTATACCGACCCTTAAACCCTGTCTCCCATATATCACCCCACCTTAAATTCCAACATGCACCTAGTAGTCTCTTAAATTTCTTTTGTGTATCTGATTCCACCACTGATTCAGACAGTGAATTCCACGCACCAGCCACCTCCTGAGTTAAGAATACTTTCCTCTAATAACCCCCTTGAACTTCCCACCACTTAACTTAAAGCCATGTCCTCTTGTACTGAGCAGTGGTGCCCTGGGGATGAGGCCCGGCTGTCCACTCTATCTATTCCCTTAATATCTTGCATACTTCTATAATGTCTCCTCTCATCCTTCTTCTCTCCAAAGAGTAAAGCCCTAGCACCCTTATTCTCTGATCATAATCCATACTCTCTAAACCAGGCAGCATCCTGGTAAATCCCCTCTGTACCCTTTCTAATGCTTCCACATCATTCCAACAGTGAGGCGACCAGAACTGGACACAGTACTCCAACTGTGGCCTAACCAGAGTTTTATAGAGATGCATCATTACCTCGCGAAACTTAAACTGTATCCATAGACTTATGAAAGCTAACACAGCATAAGTTTACTATCTACCTTTGTGGCAACATTCTCCGATCTGTGGACATGTACCACGATATTCCTCTGTTGCTCCACACTACCTAGTGTCCTGCCATTTACTTTGAAATCTGCCTTGGAGTTTGTCCTTCCAAAGTGTACCACCTCACACTTCTCCGTTTTGAACTCCATCTGCCACATCTCAGTCCACTTCTGTATCTTATCAATGTCTCTCCGCAATCGTTGACAATCCTCTACACTATCCATAACACCACCAAACTTTATGTCGTCTGCAAACTTGTTATCACACAATTCTACCCCACATCCAGGTTGTTAATAAAAACCACGAAAAGTAGGTGTCCCAAAACCGAGCCTTGTGGGAAACCACTAGTCACAACCCTCCGATTCGAATGTAGCTGTATTCCATGCCTTCTGACTTCTGAATAAGCATACCGTGTGGAAACTGGTCAAATGCATTACTAAAATCTATGTATATACATCTACTACACTACCCTCATCTAGATACATTGTCCACTTCAAAGAACTTTATCAGGCTTGTTAGAGACAATCTGCCCTTCACAAAGGCATACTGACTGTCCCTGATCAGATCATGATTCTCTAAATGCCCATAGATTCTATCTTCAAGAATATTTTCAACAGCTTTCCCACCACATACGTAATGCTCACTGGTCTATAATTACCCGGAATATACCTACTACCTTATTTTAAGAAGGGGACAATATTTGCCTTCCTCCAATCCACTGGTGCCATTCCCCTTGGACAACGAGGGTATAATGATCCTAGCCAGAGGCTCAGCAATCTCTTCCCTCGCCTCCTGGAGCAGTCTGGGGAATATTCCTTCAGGCACTCGGGACTTATCCGTCCTAAAGTATTTTAACAACTCCAACACCTCCTCTAACTTAATATCAACGATGCTCCAGATCTTAAACCTCACTCAGATTGTCCTCACCGTCATCAAGGTCTCGCTCATTTCTGAATACCGAAGGGAAGCACTCATGAGGACCTCCCTCAATTCCACAGTCTCCATGCACATCTTCCCACCTTTATCTCTAATCGGTCCTACCTTCCCTCCTATCATCCTTTTGTTCTTCACATAATTGAAGAATGCCGTAGAGTTTTCCTTCACCTTCTCGCCAAGGCCTTCTCATACCCACTTCTTGTTCTCCTCTGCCCCTTCTTTAGCTCCTTTTTTGCTGCCCTAATTTCCTTAATTGAACGATCTGATCCGTGTTTCTATAGACAATAGACAATAGTCAGTAGGTGCAGGAAGAGTCCATTCGGCCCTTCTAGCCAGCACCGCCATTCACTGTGATCTTGGCTGATCATACACAATCAGTACCCCGTTCCTGCCCTCTGCCAATATCCCTTGACCCCACTATCTATAAGAGCTCTATCTAACACTGTCTTGAATGCATCCAGAGACGTGGCCTCCACTGCCTTCTGGGGTAGAGCATTCCACATATCCACCACTCTCTGGGTGAAAAAGGTTTTCCGCATCTCTGTTCTAAATGGCCTACCCCTTATTCTTAAACTGTGGCCTCTAGTTCTGGCCTCACCCATCAGCGGGAACATGCTTCCTGCCTCCAGCGTCTCCAATCCCTTAATAATCTTATATGCTTCAATCAGATCCCCTCTCATCCTTCTAAATTCCAGTGTATACAAGCCCAGTCGCTCCAATCTTTCAACATCTGACAGTCCCGTCATTCCGGGAATTAACCTTGTGAACCTACGCTGCACTCCCTCAATAGCAAGAATGTCCTTACTCAAATTTGGAGACTAAAACTGCACACAATACTCCAAGTGGGGTCTCACCAGGACCCTGTACAGCTGCAGAAGGACCACTTTACTCCTATACTCAATTCCTCTTGTTACAAAGGCCAGCATGCCATTAGCTTTCTTCACTGCCTGCTGTACCTGCATGCTTGCTTTCATTGACTGATGTACGAGAACACCTGGATCTCGTTGTACTTCCCCTTTTCCTAACTTGGCTCCATTTAGATAGTAATCTGCCTTCCTGTTCTTGCCACCAAAGTGGATAACCTCATATTTATCCACATTAAACTGCATCTGCCATACATTTGCCCTCTCACCGAACCTGTCCAAATCACCCTGCATTTTCATAACATCCTCCTGACATTTCACACTGCCACCCAGCTTTTTGTCATCGACAGATTTGCTCATGTTACTTTTAATCCCTTTATCTAAATCATTAATGTATATTGCAAACAGCTGCGGTCCCAGCATCGAACCTTGCGGTACTCCACTGGTCGCAGCCTGCCATTCAAAAAGGGACCAGTTAATCGCTACTCTTTGTTTCCTGTCAGCCAGACAATTTTCAATCCACGTCAGTTTAGTTTCCTAAACGTCATGCAGGCTGCCTTTTTCCACCTGACTAGATTTCCCAACTAACTTGTCATCCATGGTTCCTTCAACCGATCATTCTTTATTTTCCGCACCGAGACAAATTTATCCCTAACATCCTGCAAGAGATCCATAAACATCGACGACATTTCCATAGTACACTTCCCTGCAAAAACATCATCCCAATTCACACCAGCAAGTTCTAGCCTTATAGCCTCATAATTTGTCGTTCCCCATTTAAAAAAAAATCCTGTCCTCTCTGATTCTATCCTTTTCCTTGATAATGCTAAAGGCCAGGGAGCGGTGATCACTGTCTCCCAGATGCACACGCACTAAGAGATCTGTGACCATACTCGGTTCGTTACCATATACTAGATCCAGTATGACATTCCCCCTCGTCGGCCTGTCAACATACTGTGACAGGAATCCATCCTGGACACACTTAACAAACTCTGCTCCGTCTAAACTATTGGAAATAATTAGGTGCCAATCAATATTAGGGAAGTTAAAGTCACCCATGAGAACAACTCTGATATTTTTGACCCTTTCTAAAATCTGCCTCCCAATCTGTTCCTCGGTGACTCTGCTGCTGCCAGGGTGTCTATAGAATATTCTCAATGGGGTAACTGCTCCCTTCCTGTTCCTGGCTTCCACCCATACTGACTCAAGAGATGATCCTGCTACATTACCCACCTTTTCTGTAGCTGTATTAGTATCCCGGACCAGTAATGCCTCACCTTCTCCCCCTTCCCCCCCCCCCTCTATCCCTTTTAAAACATTGAAATCCAAGAATATTGAGACTCCATTCAGGGTCCAGTCTCAGTGCCAAAGACGTGACCTCTACAACTTGTCCCTGGCAGGTTGTCCAACCAACAGTATCCAAAGTGGTGTATTTATTATTGATAGGAACGGCTACAGGGTTGCTCTGCTCTTCCTGTCTATTCCTTTTCCCTCGCCTGACAGTCACCCATCTACCTGTCTGCTGACTCTTAGGGGTGACCATCTCCCTGTAACTCCTGTCTATTTCTGCGTCTGCCTCACAAACGATCCGAAGTTGATCCAGCTCAAGCTCCAGTTCCCTAACTCGGTTTGTTAGAAGGTGCAACTGGATGCATTTTTGCAGGTGTAGTCATCAATGATAATTGTGCTCGCCCTGATTTCCCACATCCGACAAACGGAGCACTCGACTGCCCTAACTGCTGCCTCCATTACCTACTTCTAAACTGATTAGTTTAATTAAAGGAGCTTACCCGCCGAAGCCTCTCGAGCCAAAGCCTTCCTACTCTGCCTCCAGTAATCATCGCCCGCTCCGTTAAACGGTTCGTTGTTTAAACTCTCCTGCTCTCTCCGAGGCCGAGCTTCAAGCGCTTCAAACAACCGGTAAATAACTCCCTCCTCTCAATCTGCTCTCTTTTTAATCTCTCCCGCTGTCTGAGAGAGAGAGAGATTGTCCCTTTACAGCTTCTCAACAATACCACAGAGCAAAGTGTCAGACACAGAGGGAAGCTGCCACCACACGGTCCCATCACGCATTCCCGAGTTGAACACAATGTGAATCTCCCTCCTTACGTTCCATCACACACTTCCTGACGAGTCACAGAGTGAAGATCTCTCTGAACCGTCCTATCACCCACGCCCCCCGTATTCTCACACAAAGCAAAGCTCCCCCAACCACCTCCCATGGCACACTAACGGGGTTAATATCCAATAACAAAATCCGGTGTGAAATAGAATGAACGCCCCTCTGCACTGCCCCATCACACACTCCCGGATTCAGGCACAGAGTGAAGCTCCATCCACACCGTCCCATCACACACTCCCGGATTCAGGCACAGACATAAACTCTCTCTCCATGATCCCACTACACACTCCCGGAGTCAGAAACAGAGTGAAGCTGGGTTCATACTGTCCCATCAGACATTTCCGAAGTGAGACATAGAGTGAAGCTGTAATGTTACGTCTCACAATCCCGAGGTCAGACACAAAGTGAATCCACTTCCACAACGTCCCATCACAAGCTCCTGGATTCAGTGATAGAGTGAAGCTTCCTCCGCGCAGCCCCATCGCACACTCACCGGGTCAAACACAGAGTGAATCACCCTCCATACCATCTCTTCACACAGTCCCGATGTCAAGCACAGAGTGACGCTTCCTCTCTCCATGCCTGCCCTGTGATGAGGAGCGGGTGAAAGAGGGGGATGATGCCTCACCTCTTCTGCTGGTCAACAATTCACAGATTTGAGCCTTGGTTTCGTTGACAGATCTGTCCTTCGTTTCCATCTCAGTGAACTGGTGACGAATCTGTGACACTGAGAGAGACGGTGATGGATGTTTAGCATTTACAATGACACGTGAGTCAGCGTCACGCTACCGAACGGGTCACAGAGAGTGTTGTGTCAGTGTCACTGTGAAGGGTGTCACAGTGAAGGATGTGCTAGTGGCACAGTACGAGGCGTCGGCGCCACCTTGAGACAGACAGGCAAAAATATTGATCTCGAGGGAAATTGGGTAATCCCGAGGGAAATGAGAGGCGTGTCTGTGTCACGCTGAGGGGTATATCAATGTCCGGATGAAGATTTAGTGCATGTTACAATGGGGGTCTACATAAGTATCCGGTCGGTCAATCCGGGTTGCTGTGAGGAACGTGTCGGTGTCACTGTGACAGGTATTTAGGTGCCCTGGCCCGAGTTGTGCCGGGTCACAATGAAGTGTTGCTCGATGTCACGGCGTGAGAAATCTCAGAGTGAGGAGCGTGGAGATGTCACGGTGGGTGGAGTATCTGTGCAATGGTGTGGGGTGTGCTGGTCTCAAAGAGAGGGGTGTGTCTGTGTCACGGTGAGAGGCATGTCCTGGCGACGGTGGGTGTGACAGTGTCACGCTGAGGTATGCATCGACGTCACGGGGTGTAATACGTAGGTTTTTCTGTGAATTTCGGAGTCGCTATCGCGATGAGGGGTTTACCTGTTTCAGGGTGAGGTCTGGGTAATTGCCTCATTGAGCGGTACATCGGTGTTATGTTGAGGGGCGATACCGTCTCGGTGAGGGGTGTTACAGTGAAGCGTGAGTCCTTGTCACGGTGCGGACCTGGACGGATTAGGTTGAGGAGCTTATAGATGTCACAGTGAGTGGTGTCTCAGTGTCACAGTAAAGGGGTGTCGGTGTCCCTGCGGTGTTTTACAAAAACAATTTATTTACAACCTGCCTCCATTTGGAGCCCGTTCGGCTCACCATGGGTCGACAGCCCGGCAACAATCACGATAATGACGGACGTAAAGGGACGCCACAGGCAGATCCTACGGTTCGATCTATTTCCCATGTTCTCTTTCACTGCGTGGATGAATACAGCCGTGTCCCCCACTGGGACTCCCTCCCACTTAGCAACCGCGGTCTCTCCTTCCACCACGATCCCCCCTCCCTCTCTCAATCTCAGTTACATTGAGCCTCATCGCTGAGAGTCCAAATCCCTTGACTTCCCAGGGCTGACAAGCGTCTCTCTGATTCCAGAGATAATGTCACCTCTCCCGAATGTGATCGATTAAGTTGGAGTCGTGTGTGTTTGCCTGAGCTATCAGGGGAGGCTTATCCAGAAGATTATGATATAGGGGATCCACGGGGAATTGGCCGTCTGGATTTGCAGTTCATTATTTTTCGGCGTCACAGTGAGGTGGGAGTTGGTGTCACGGTGTGGACGTGACGGTGTCACGGTGGGAGTTGTGTCCCTGTCCTGTTGAGGGTAGTGTCAGTTTCACTGTGAGGGGTGTGACAGTGTCACGGTGAGGTACGTGTCGGTGCCACGGCATGGAAGGTGTCGGTATCAAGGTGAGGTACGTTTGTGACACGTTTAGCGGCGTGTCCGTGTAATTGTGAGGTTTGACACTCACGTTTCCTTCCACACTGTTAGTTTATGGTCTGACTCCAACCGGAGTCCTTTCGACTCACCATGGATCGAGAGCCCGACCACTGTCGCGATGAGGACGAACGTAACTAGGCAGAGTAGGCAGATCTTACGGTCCGGTCTATTTCCGATGTTCTCGTTCGGCTCCTGTTTATGGGGACCTTTGGAGAGACCATTCAGATAAACAGAAGGAGAAGATGGTGAGAGTGAGAGGGGAGCGATGGGGGGGGGGGATGTGAGAGAATGGGGGAGAGGAAACGGGAAGCGAAAGGAGAGAGGGAAAGGCCGCGTGAGAAGAGGAAGCGATATTAGGATTGACTCCACAGTGGGATGTGTGAGAGAGACAGCGAAAGAGTGGGGGAGAGAGGGCGAGCGAGGGGAGAAAAAGTAGAGAGATGGGGAAAGTGACAAAGGGAGCGAGAGAGAGGGGGTGAGAAAGAGTAGAAAGAGAGATTGTCACGGGTTTATTATTTTTCTTAGCTGTCGGCCGACAGTGTTGTCCAGGATACCTGCCGTCTGGTGCAAGGCATCTCACAATTTGGAATGATACCGTCAATCCAAACCACCCATCTAAATTCTCATCCAGATCGTTTATATACATCACAGACAGGAGTGATCCCACCCATATCCATAGATACAGGTCACTTCATTGGACTAGAACAAGGTTACTCAATCACAGAATGCAGAATAAAGTATCGAAACTACAGAGAAATTGCAGTGCAGGCAGACTGTAAGGTTCAAGAGCCGCGAAGATGTGAGGCCAAGAATCATCTTATCGCGTTTGGGGTCCGTTCTGTAGTCTGATTACTGTAGTGTAGAAACTGTCCTTGAGCCTCCTGATACAGGCTTCTGCATTTTTCTTCCGATGAGAAGGTGCAGAAGATAGGATGTCGGGGAACCCTTAATGACGCTGGGTGCTTTAACGGAGCAGCAGTATGTGTAGAAAGAGTTCATGGAGAGGAGGCTGGTTTCGGAGTTGGGCTCAGCTCTTTCCACAACGCTCTGCCGTTTCTTGCGGTCATGGACGGAGCACTGTTTATATTTTTAGTGAGGAACCAGGACGTTTCATAAGAACACGATGGTAGACAATGTGAACAGGGAAGAAAATAAAATATTTTTTTTTTCACGTGGTAGTCTCCTCTGTGTAATGGTGTGGGGACCCAGGGAAATTTGACTGACTGATATGTCCGGATTGATAGTTATAATGGACGCTTAACAAGTCCCGTATCAAGATCCCAGATGGTAGATCACTCTGGAAGATGGGAGAGAGGAATGTAGGGAGAGACCGAGAAGGAATGGAGCGGCGAGACGGCGGGAGAGGGAAGGATAGGGAGAGTGGAAGAGACACGAGCGAAGGAGATGACAGTTGGCGTGAGACCCAGGGAGATTTGTCGGGCTGATTTGACTGGGGAGGACAGAGCAGGAATTGGTAGTAGATATACTCTACAGAAACTTGAACAAGGCTATTCACAAGGTCTCAGATGGTAGACTGGTCTGAAGATGGTGTGGAACCCATGGAAATCTGTCGACTAATTTGATTGCGGCGGACTGATCAGGCCGTGCTGCTGGACCTAATGTACATAGGTTTTAACAAGGCCCCGGAATGTATACCGCTCTGGGAGATGCAGTGAGGGATGTTACACCTGATTAGGTGTACAATTCCTTAGGCGATAGGAGACAATGTTTAAGGCTGAAACTCGTTTCTCAGACTGGAGGCCCGTCACCGGCGTTGTTCACCGGGGGATCGGTGGTGGCTCGAATGATCTTTGTCAACTATTTCGACCATTTGTAACAGATTATACAATACACGGTAGGTGAGCTTGCAGACGACATTAACGTGGATGGCATTTTAAACAGTGAAGACTTTTATCTCTCACAGTGGGATCTCGATTCGCCGGGGAAGTCGGCCGAGCAGGAGCACGTGCTGTTTATTTTGAGCTGTCGTATTTCAGTAGGACAAACAACAGGGTTGGACTTACACGGTCAACGGGAGGAATCTTGGGAAATGTTATAGAAAGTGGGACCCAGAGCTACAGCTACACTGTTAGAAATATGGAACATTACAGCACAGAAACAGGCCTTCTGGTCCATCCTGGCTGTGCCGAACATTTTTCCACATAGTCCCACAGACGGGCACCTGGACCAGATCGCTCCCTACACCTCACATCCATGTACCTGTCCAAGTTCTTCCTCAAATTTTTAAAGTGAGCCCATATTTACTGCTTCATCTGGCAGCTCATTCCACACGCCCAACACTCTCTGTGTGAACAGGCCCCCACTAATGTTCCCTTTAAAATTTCCACCTGCACCCTTAACCCATGTTCTCTGTTTTTTTATTTCTCCACTAGCTTCAATGGAAAATGCCTGCTTGCATTCACTCTATCTATACCCATCATAATTTTATATACCTCTGTCAAGTCTCCCCGCATTCTTCTACGCTCCAGGGAATAAAGTCCTAACCTATTCAAACTTTTTCTGTAACTCAGATTCTCAAGTCCCGGAAACAACTTTGAAAACCTTCTCTGCACTTTTTCAACATTATTAATATCCTTCCTGTACTTCGGTGATCAAAGCTGCACACAATACTCCAAATTCGGCCTCACAACGGCCTTATACAACCTCACCATAACATTCCAACACTTGTATTCAATACATTGTTTTATAAAAGCCAACGAACCAAAATCTCTCTTTACTCCCCTATCCACCTGTGACGCCACTTTTATAGAATTTTCTATCAGCATTCCTAGCTCCCTACGTTCTACGGCACTCCTCAGTGCCCTATTATTTACCTTGTATGTTCTATCTTGTTTTATCTTCCAAAGTGAATATCTCACACGTGTCTCAATTAAACTCCATCTGCCATTTTCAGCCCATTTTTCCAGCTGGTCCCGATCCCTCTGCAAGCTTTGAAAACCTTCCTCACTGTCCACTGCACCTCCAAGCTGTGTATCATCAGCAAATTAGCTGATCCAATTGATCTCATCATCCAGATCATTGATATAGATGACAAATAACAATGGACCCAGCACTGATCCCTGTGGCACACCACTAGTCACAGGCCTCCACTCAATGAAGCAATCCTCCACTACCACTCCCTGGCTTCTCACATTGAGCCAATGTCTAATCCAATTTACTACCTCACCCTGTATACCGAGCGACTGAATCTTCCGAACTACCCTCCCATACGGGACCTTGTTAGCGGTCTCTCTGAAGTCCATGTAGACAACATCCGCTGCCTTCCCTTCATCCACTTTCCCTGTAACCTCCTCGGAAAACTCCAATAGATTTGTTAAACATGAGCTAACACGCACAAAGCCGTGTTGATTCTTCCTAATATGTCCCTGTCTATCGAAATACTTGTAGATCCTAACTCTGAGTACGTCTTCAAATAATTTCCCTACTACCGACGTCAAACCTACCGGTTATTAATTTCCCGGATTAATTTTCGTGCCTTTTTTAAACAACGGAACAACATGAGCTATCCTCCAATCCTCCGGCACCTTACGCGTAGATACCGACATTTTAAATATATCTACCAGGGCCCCTGCAATTTCAGCACTAGTCTCCGTCAAGGTCCTGGGGATTTATCTACTCTGATTTGCCTCATGATAGCAAGCACCTCGTCCTCTTCAATCTGTATAGGCTCCATAACCTCACAACTTGTTTACCTTATTTCCATTGACTCTATGCAGGTTTCCTTAGTAATTACAGGCGCAGAAATGCCATTTAAAATCTCCCCCATTGCTATTGGTTCCATACATAGCCGATCACTCTGATCTTCAAGATGACCAACTTTATCTCTTACTATCCTTTTGCTCTTAATATAACTGTAGAAGCTCTTTAGATGTTCTTTCACCTTGACTGCCAAAAACTACCCCATGTCTTCTTTTAGCCCTCCTAAATTCTTTCTTAAGTATTTTTGCACTTTTTATACTCCTCAAACACCTTACTTTTGTTCTCTGTTTCCTACACATGTCATACATCTCTCCCCTCTTCTTTATCAGATTTCCAGCATCCCTTGATAAACAAAGTTCTTTATTCTTATTCACTTTGGTTTTAATCCTGACTGGAACATACAATCTCAGCACTCTCAAAATTTCTCCTTTGAAGGCCTCCCACTTACCAATCACATGCTTGCCAGAGAACAACCTGTCCCAATCCACGCTTTTTAGATACTTTATAATTTATTCAAATTTGGCCTTTTTCAGTTTAGAACCTCAACCCGAGGACCAGATCTACCTTTTTACATGATGAAGTCGAAACGAATGGTGTTATGACCACTGGAACCACCGTGTACCCCCACACACACCACTGTCACCTGTCCTAACTCGTTTCCTAATAGGAGAGCTAATATTGCATCCTCTCTAGTCAGAAACTCTACATATTGATTCAGTAAACGTTCCTGAATACATTTTACAAATTCTAACCCGTCTGGACCTTCAACAGCATGGGAGTCACAATCAATAAGTGGAAAACTGAAATTCCCTACAATTACAACTTCATGTTTCCTGCAGCTGTCTGCCGTCTCTATGCAGATTTGCTCCTCCAATTCTTGCTGACTATTGGGTGGTCTATAATACAAGCCCATTAATGTTGTCTTACTTTTCCGTTTCCTCAGCTCCACACATATGGCCTCGTAGACAAGCCCTCTAATCTGTCCTGCCTGAGCACTGCTGTACCATTTTCCCTGACTTGCAATGCCACCTCCCTCTGCCTCTATCACGTCTGAAACATCGGAACCCTGGAACATTAAGATGCCAACACTGCTCCTCCTGTAGCCAAGTTTCACTAATGGCTACAATGTCATAATTCCACGTGTCAATCCACGCCCTCAGCTCGTCAGCCTTCCCCACAATACTCCTGACATTGAAATAGACACACCTCGGAAGATCTTTACCACCAAACGCAAACCTTCTATTTGTGACTTTGCATGAAAATTTAACATCATTTATTTTCACAACCGCTCCACGATCTGCTCTAGCACTCTGGTTCCCGTCCCCCTGCAAATCAAGTTTAAACACTCCTCCCATCCCGCCAATAGTACTAAAAAACCTCCCTGCAAGGATATTGGTTCCCTTGCAGTTCAAGTGTAATCCTTTTCTCTCATAAGTGTCTCACCTGCCCCAGAAGAGTTCCCAATGTTCCGGAAATCTGAAACCCTGCCCCCTACACCAGTTCCTTAGCAACGTGTTCATCCTCCAGTGCATCCTATTCCTACCCTTACTGGCACGTGGCACAGGTAGCAATCCAAATATTACTACCCTCGAGGTCCTGCTTTTTAAATTCCTACGAAACTCTATATACTCACTCTTCAGTACCTCCTCACTCTTTCTTCCTACGTCATTGGTACCGATGTGAACCATGGCATCTGGCTGCTCAACCTCCCATTTCAGAATGCAGTGCACTCGATCAGAGAAATCCCTGACCCTGGCACCTGGGAGGCAACAAACCATCCGAAAGTCTCTGTCGCGACCACAGAACCTCCTGACTGTACCTCTAACTATCCAGTTCCCTATCACTACCGCACTCCTCTTCCTCCTCCCTCTCTCTGGACTGCAGAACATGACTCAGTGGCAGAGATCCGGCTTCCGCAGTTCGTCCCAGGTAAGTTATCCTCCCAACAGTATCCAAATCGGTGCACTTGTCGTTCAGGGGAATGGCCACAGGGGGAGCCCTGTTGTGCCTTCCATTTTCCCTTACCTCGCCTGACGGTAACTGTGCGCCGCTCCTTTGGCTAACTGCCTTCCTGTAGCTACTATCTATAAACTCCTCATTCTCCCTAATGAGGAGGTCATTCAGATCCTGCTCCAGTTCCCTTATGCGGTTTGTTAGGAGCCGCAGCTGGATGCAGTGCTTGCAGGTATCGTTGTCAGTGACACCAGATGTCTCCCTGGCTTCCCACATCCTGCAAGAGTAGCATTCCAATATCCGTCCTGTTATTCTCTCTGCCGTAAGCAAACAAATCAAAACATAGCGAAACCTACCCTCGCCTCTGCCTGTTCACGCCGAAGCCAGTTGAGTCAAAGCCGTCCCACTCTGACTCAGTCCACTCCGACAATGGCCGCTGTATTTCCCAGTCTTTAATTTAAAAACCTTTGGCGCTTTACGTCACGCGCCTCCGCAGTCCAGCCACCTCCCCCGGTTCAGTTAATAAAAATGGCTTCTCTCACTGAAAGGGGAGTCACAACTGTACAGGGACCGTTGAGGGTGTAGTGGAACAGAGAGTACCAGGGGTACAGGTACACGGTTCCCTGAAATTGGAGAAGATTTACGAGGATATTGCAGTGACTGAGTTAAGGAGATAAGTGAGGCACTTTGGGACGTTATACCGCGGATCGCAGAGCTGACCTTACAGAGTTGTATAAAACCACATGGGGCATAGACAAGGTGAATGCACAGAGTCATTATTCTCTAGGCTTGTAGAATGCAGGACCAAAGCTCTCAGGGATAATGTGATAGCAGTACGTGATGTAACTGGGAACAAGAGTGACATTTTTGTTTTTACCCAGACAGTGGTCCGTATGTGGGATTCAGCTGCCAGAGGAAGTGGTCGAAGCAGATGCATTAGAACCTGAAGACTTGTGCGTAAAGCACGTGACCCCTTTAGAGTGATGTCATTATTGTGAACTCTGACCTGCCTGTGCAGCCACTGACATTCCCGCGGGTCCCGATGCAATGGGAGGATCTTCGTACCCTTCACTGAGATGTTCTTCTTTTGGAAGTTTCAGCACTGAGTAGGTGGAGTTTGGTCCGTCTGAGAGAATGAGAGAGAGAAATAAAAGGAGGAGAGACCGGTGGAGAATATACGTTGCCCATCGGCGTTGTCAACAGAGCTTTACGGAGGAGAATTTCTCGCAGGTCTGCTGCGCTTATTTAAAAAGGGGGCTTCGAGAGCGTGAGTCCATTGTACGTGGCCTGTCATTGGCTAAAACCGGAGCAACCCTCGTGAGTTGGGTAGGTTCCGGCTCAAAAGGGAGACACAGCCCAGAGGAGCGTTCACCAAAGGAGTGGTTATCAAAGGAGTGATCTGAGACAGAGTGGTGGGACTTTGGTACATTCGGGCTCCAGCGATAACGGGTCGAGGCGAGGTGAGCTGCCTGTGAGGAACAGAACAGGAAGTATGTCAGTGAGGCCGGTGTTCTATACTGGTTACAGGTAGACAGGGACCTTGGGGGGTGTTGTTGAACAAGGAGACCCCGGGGTGCGGGGATACGTTTATATGAAAGTGTGGTCACAGATAGACAGGGACACTGGGGAGTGTTGTACAACAGAGGGACCCAAGGGCACAGGGACACGGTTCTCTGAAAGTGGAGTCATGGGAAGACAGGGACCTTGGGGAGTGTTGTCGAACAGTGGAGCCCAGGGGTACAAGTACACAGTTGTCTGAAAGTGGAGTCGCATATAGATATGGGTAATGATTACAGCAGTAGGGGGGTCACGTTGGAATTGTACAACACGTCAGTGAAGCTACACTTGGAGTAGAGTGATCCGTTGCCGTCGTCCTTATCTAGATAAGATGCCACTGAGCTAGAGACAGTGCAGAGGAATTTACGAGCACATTCAGTCTCGAATGCCTGAGTTATGGAGACGTTATACCTCGGATCCAATTAACACCCGCAAGTTCTAGCCTTATAGCTTCATAATTCGCCATTGCCCAATTATTCTTTTTTCCTGTCCTCTCTGATTCTATGCTTTTCCATGAGGGAAGTGGAGGGAGATAAACTCTCAGTCTGACCCTGGGAGTATGGAATGTAACGATGTGGCAGGCGATTCACTCTGTGTCTGACGCCGGAAGTGTGTGATGGGACGGTGTGGAGAGGGTTTCACTCTGTATCTGACCCCGGGAGTGTGTGATGGGACGGTGTGGAGGGGGATTCACTCTGTGTCTGACCCCGGGAGAGTGTGATGGGACGATGTGGAGGGAGATTCACTCTGTGTCTGACGCCGGAAGTGTGTGATGGGACGGTGTGGAGAATGTTTCACTCTGTATCTGACCCCGGGAGTGTGTGATGGGACGGTGCGGAGGGAGATTCACACTGTGTCTGAGCCCCGATATATGTGATGGGTTGGAGTGGAGTGTTTTTCACTCTGGAGAGGATATATCACACTTACCTCTTCCACTTTTGAATTTATTTCAAGACGCTTAGAAACAGTGTTAAAACACCGCCCCACCGACTGCTCTGGAAAAACGGACGAATGAACAGTGAATCTCTCACCACACCGTCCATTATATCCGTCGGTAGTCAGAAACAGAATGGGAATCATTTAAATCGGCCCATCATACATTCCCGGTGTCAGGTGTAAAGTGGAGATCCCACCAAACAGACCGATCACACAGACTCGCCGGGTAAGAGACAGAGTTAAGCTCCCCCTGCACTGTCCCATCAAATAATCCTGTTATCAGACATATAGAGAAGATCACAGCACAATTCCCAAAAAACATGCCCGGGATCAGAAAAAGAGTCAAGATCCCAAAACACAGCCCCAGCACATACAAACTGCGTCCTACACAGAGTAAAGTTGCTTCCACAACGTCCCATCGCAAACTCTCGGGGTCAGACACAGAGTGAATCTCCCTCCATACCGTCCATTCGCACACTCCCGGGGTCAGACACGCAGTTAAGCTCCCTCCACACCGTCCATTCACACACTCCCGGGGTCAGACACAGAGTGAATCTCCCTCCATACCGTCCATTCACACACTCCCGGGGTCAGACACAGAGTGAATCTCCCTCCATACCGTCCATTCACACACTCCCGGGGTCAGACACAGAGTGAATCTCCCTCCATACCGTCCATTCACACACTCCCGGGGTCAGACGCAGAGTGAATCTCCCTCCACACCGTCCCATCTCACACTCCCGGGGTCAGACACAGAGAGAATCTCCCTCCACACCGTCCCATCACACAATCCCGGGGTCAGACACAGAGTGAATCTCCCTCCATACCGTCCATTCACACACTCCCGGGGTCAGACACAGAGTGAATCTCCCTCCATACCGTCCATTCACACACTCCCGGGGTCAGACGCAGAGTGAATCTCCCTCCACACCGTCCCATCTCACACTCCCGGGGTCAGACACAGAGAGAATCTCCCTCCACACCGTCCCATCACACAATCCCGGGGTCAGACACAGAGTGACTCTCCCTCCATACCGTCCCATCACACACTCCCGGGGTCAGACACGCAGTGAAGCTCCCTCCACTCCGTCCCATCACACACTCCCGGGGTTAGACACAGATTGAATCTCCCTCCGCACAGTCCCATCACAGGCTCCAGGGATCAGACATAGAGTGAATCTCCCTCCACACCGTCCCTTCACACACTCCCGGGGTCAGACACAGCGTGAATCTCCCTCCACACCGTCCTTTCAAATGTTCCCGGGGTCAGACACAGAGTCAACCTGCCGCCTCACAGTCCGATAACACAAAACGGATTCAGCAACTGAGCAACTTTCCCTCTTCCCTCCCTCTCTCCCATCTCTCCAATAAACGGCACTTCAGCCTCCAACAGTGTGTCTGTCTCAGAAATAATAAGATTCCGTGAGACCACATGTAGAGCTGAGGAGGGAGGGCGAGGGGAGGGGGGTCTGTGGAGAGATGGTGAGTTTGCAGTCACTGAGAGGAATTGGTGTGAAACTGCACGACCGGCCTGTAACACAGAAACTCAGAACCGAGAGATCGATATCCGGTGGAAGAGAGCAGAAATAACACCAACGCTTCACCATTTGTCTGACCACGGGAGTGTGTAAAAGGACGGTGTGGAGAGAGATTCACTCTGTGTCTGACCCCGGGATTGTGTGATGGGACTGTGTGGAGGGTGCTTCTCTCTGTGTCTGTTCCCGGGGGTGTGTGAGGGGACGGTGAGGAGGGAGATTCACTCTGAGCTCGACCCTGGGGTTCTATGATGGGATGGTGTGGAGGTAGCTGCACTCTGTGTCTTACTCGCTTAACCCATTGGAACATGATTGGTGGTTGTCAGTATTTCAGGGAAGTAATGAAAGCGTGCTGCTACACTGACTGGGCCGTCATACAGACATCAAAAAACTTTACTGACGCCGGGAATGTGATACGTACACGCCAGACTGAAGCTCCCTCCACACGAACACATTTCATAATTCGGAGGTCAGACACTCAGAGAAACTCTCTCCAAAACGTCCAATCACACACTCTCGGTGTCTGTCACACTGAGAAGCTCCCTTCACACGGTCTCATCACACACTCCCGTGGTCAGACAAAGAGTGAATCTCCCTCCACACAGTCGCACCACCCACTCCAGGGGTTATACCCGGAGTGAAGCTCCCTCCACACCTTTCCATCACACGCTCCCTGAATTAGACCCGAAGTGAAGCTCTCTCCACACCGTACCAGTACAAAGTACTGGGGTCAGACACAGAGTAAAGCTTCCTCCACAGCGTCCCATCACACGGTCCCGGGATCAAATAAGCATTGAAACTCTCTCCTTAACGTCTGATCACGTATTCCTGCGGTCAAACAGATGGTGAATCTCCTCCACGCCGTCCCGTTACGCAACCCCGATATCAGATAAAGTCTTTAACTGTCTCCATTTGCCTCATGGATAAGAGCAAAAACAGAGAGGGCACAGAATTTCTAAGAGGGGAACGACAGATGATGAGGCTATAAGGTTAGAACATGCATGTGTGAAATGGGATGATGTTTCAGCAGTGAAATGTTCTATGGACATTTGTACGAAGTTTAGGCATCTGTTGCAGGATAATAGGGTTACATTTGTCCAGGTGAGGAAGATAAAGAATGGTAGAGTGCAGGAGCCATGGTGACAGGTGCGTTGGAGAAACTAGTCAGGTTGAAGTAGGCAGCATAGATGAAGTTTAGGAAGCAGGGATCAGATGGGTCTATTGGGGAATATTGAGTAGCAAGAATGGAGCTTAGGAAGGAACTGAGGATGGCAAGAAGGGGGCATCAGAAGGCCATGGCGAGTAGCGTAAAGGAAAACCCCAATACCGAAGAATAGCTGTTGGAGTCGTTAAAATACTTTAGGACGGATACGTCACCGGGCCCGACGGAATATTACCCAGGCTGCTCCACGAGGTGAGGGAAGATATTGCTGAGCCTCCGGCTAGGATCGTTATGTCCTCGTTGTCCACGGGAATGGTACAGCACGACTGCAGGGAGGCGAATGTTGTCACCTTCTTCAAATAGGTTAATAGGGATATTCCGGGTAATTATAGACAAGTGAGCCTTACGTCTGTGGTGGAAAAGCTGTTGGAAATGATTCTTAGAGATTGGATCTATGGACATTTAGAGAATCATGGTCTGATCAGGGACAGTCAGCATAGCTTTGTGAAGAGCAGATCTCGCCTAACAAGCCTGAGAGAGTTCTTTGAGGAGGTGACGAGGCATATAGATCAGGGTAGTGCAGTGGATGTTATCTACATATATTTTGACAAGGTTTCACATGATAGGCTTATTCAGAAAGTCGGAAGTCATAGGATCTTTGGAAGTAAGACCAGGTGGGTTCAAAATTGGCTTGGCTGCGGAAACGCGAGCGTTGTTGTACAGGGAGTAAATTCTGATTGGAATGTAGTGACTAGTGGTGTCCCACAAGGATCGGTTCGGGTATCTCTACTTTTGTGATTTTTAATAAAGACCTGGATGTGGGTGTAGAAGGGCGCGTTGGTAAGTTTGCAGACGGCACAGAGTTTGTTGGTATCGTGCATAATATAGAAGATTGTCGAAGATTGCATAGAGACATTGATAGGATGCAGAAGTGGGCTGAGAACTGGCAGATGGAGATCAACCCGGAGAAGTGTGAGATGGTACATTTTCGGAAGGACAAACCCCAAGGCAGAGTACAAAGTAAATGGCAGGATACTTGGCAGAGAGATCTGGGGATACATATCCAGAGATCTCTGAAAGTTGCCTCACAGTAGACAGGGTAGTTACGAAATCCAGTGGAGAGTTAGCTTTCATAAGTCGAGGGATAGAGTTTAAGAGTCGCGGGTTATTCCAGTTCTGGTCGCTTCCCTATAGGGAGGATGTGGAAGCATTGGCAAGGGTACAGAGGAGATTTACCGTTATGCTGACTGGTTTAGAGGATACGCATTATGATCAGAGATTAAGGGAGCTAGGAATTTACTCTCTGGAGAGATGGAGGATGAGAGGAGACCTGCTAGAGGTATACAAGATATTAAGAGAAATAGATAGAGTGGACAGGGCACCACTATTCAATGCAAGAGGACATAGCTTTAAGGTAAGGGGAGCAAAGATCAACGGGGTATTAGAGGAAGGTATTTTACTCAGAGATTGCTTGGTGCGTGGACTGCACTGCCTGAGTCAGTGGTGGAGGCACATACACTAATGACATTTAAGAGTCCAATAGACAACTATATGCAGGAATTTACATTGTTGGTTTTAATGGGAGGCAGAGTATAAGTGTCGGCACAACATTGTGAGCGAAGAGCCTGTAATGAGCGGTGTTGTTTTCTGTACTATGTTCTATACTGTCCAATCACACACTCTTGGGGTCAGACACATGGTCAAGCTCCTTGCACAACGTTGGAGTTATTTCTGCTCACATCCACCGGAAATCGATTTCTCGTTTCTCAGCTTCTCTACGTCTCTGTGTGTACAGGCCGTTCGTGTGGTTTCACACCATTTCCTCACAGTAACTGCCAACTCACCACCTGTCCACAGCCCGCTCTCCCCTCCCCCTCCCTCATCTGTTCCCTCTGGTCTCACACACATTTATTATCTCTGAGACAGACACACTGTTGGAGACTACAGGAACCCTGAAAAACTGGTGATTGGTGAGAGGCAAGAGATAGAGTGAAGAGGGATTTTCGCTCTGTTTCTCTGCCCGTTACTGTGTTATCGGTCTGTGAGGCGGCTACTAACTCTGTATCTGGCCACGGAAGCGTGTGATGGGACGGTGTGGTGGGAGATTAATACTGTGCCTGACCCCGGGAGTGTGTGATAGGAAGGTGCGGAGGGAGCTGCACTCTGTGTCTGACCCCGGGGGTGTGAGATGGGACGGTGTGGAGGGAGACTCACTCTGTGTCTGACACCGGGAGTGTGTGGTGGGACAGTCTGGAGAGAGATTCACTCTGTGTCTGACCCCGGGAGTGTGTGATGGGACGGTGTGAAGGGAGATTCACTCTGTGTCTGACCCCGGTAGTGTGTGATGGGATAGTGTGGAGGGAGATTCACTCTGTGCCTGACCCCGGGAGTGTGTGATGGGACGGTGTGTAGGGAGATTCACTCTGTGACTGATCCCGGGAGTGTGTGATGGGACGGTGCTGCGAGAGTTTCACTCTGTGTCTGATCCCGGGATTGTGTGAGGGGAAGGGTGTAGGGCGCTTCTCTCTGTGTCTCATCCCTGGGGGGTGTGAGGGGACCGAGCGGAGTGAGCTTCACTCTGAGCTCGACCCTGGTGTTCTATGTTTGGATGGTGTGGAGGTAGCAACACTCTGTGTCTTACTCTCTTCACCCATTGGAACATAACTGGGGGATGTCAGTATTTCAGAGAAGTATTGAAGGCGTGCAGCTACACTGACTGGGCCGTCATACAGACATCAAAAAACGTTACTAACGCCGGGGATGTGATACGTATACGCCAGACTGAAGCTCTCTCCACAAGATCCCATTTCATAATTCGGGGGTCGGACGCTCAGAAAATCACCCTCCACAACGTACCATCACAAACTCTCGTTGTCTGTCACACTGTGAAGCTCCCTCCAGACCGTCCCACCACCCACTCCAGGTGTTAGACCCGGAGTGAAGCTCCCTCCACAACGTCCCAAGAAAAAGTACCGGGATCAGACACAGTGTGAATGCCCTCCACACCGTCCCATGACACAGTACTGGGGTGAGGCACAGAGTAAAGCTCCCTACACAGCGTCCCATCACACACTCCCGGGGTTAGACCCGGAGTGAAGCTTCCTCCACACAGTCCAAGGACACTGTACCGGGGTCAGATACAGAGTAAAGCTCCCTCCACACGCTCCCGGGATCAGATAAGCATTGAAACTCTATCCTTAACGTCTGATCACGTATTCCTGGGGTCAAATCAGATGGTGAATCTCCCTCCACTCCGTCCCATTACACAGCACCGATATCAGACAGAGAGTTTAACTGCCACCATTTGCCTCTTGGATAAGAGTAAACACAGAGAGGACACAGAATTTTTAAAGAGGGGAACGACAGATTATGTGGTTATAAGGTTAGAACATGCGTGTGTGAAATGGGATGATGTTTCAGCAGGGAAATGTTCTGTGGACATTTGTTCGACGTTTAGGCATCTGTTGCAGGATTTTAGGGTTAAGTTTGTCCAGGTGAGGAAGATAAAGAACGGTATAGTGAAGGAGCCATGGTGACCGGTGCGTTGGAGAAACTAGTCAGGTGGAAGTAGGCAGCATACAAGAGGTTTAGGAAGCAGGGATCAGATGGGTCTATTGGGGAATATTGGGGAGCAAGAATGGAGCTTAGGAAGGAACTGAGGATGTCAAGAAGGGGGCATCAGAAGGCCTTGGCGAGTAGCGTAAAGGAAAACCCCGATACCGAAGAATAGCTGTTGGAGTTGTTAAAATACTTTAGGACGGATACGTCACCGGGCCTGACGGAATATTACCCACGCTGCTCCACGATGTGAGGGAAGATATTGCTGAGCCTATGGCTTGGATCTTTCCGTCCTCGTTGTCCACGGGAATGGTACCGCAGGACTGCAGGGAGGCGAATGTTGTCCCCTTCTTCAAATAGGTTAACAGGGATAATCCGGGTAATTATAGACCAGTGAGCCTTAAGTCCGTGGTGGGAAAGCTGTTGGAAAAGATACTTAGAGATTGGATCTATGGACATTTAGAGAATCATGGTCTGATCAGGGACAGTCCGCATGGCTTTGTGAAGAGCAGATCGTGCCTAACAAGCTTGATAGAGTTCTTTGAGGAGCTGAACAGGCATATAGATCAAGGTAGTGCAGTGGATGTGATCTACATATAAATTGACAAGGTTTCACATGATAGGCTTATTCAGAAATTCAGAAGTCATAGGATCTAGGGAAGTAAGTCCCGGTGGGTTCAGAATTGCCTTGGCTGCAGAAATCTGAGCGTTGTGTCGTGGTGGAGGGAGTAAATTCAGATTGGAATGTTGTGACTAGTGGTGTCCCACAAGGATCAATTCGGCGATCTCTAATTTTTGTGATTTTTAATAACGACCTGGATGTGGGGGTAGAAGGGTGGATTGGTACGTTTGCAGACGGCACAAATGTTGGTGGTGTCGTGGATAGTTTAGTAGATTGACGAAGATTGCAGAGAGACATTGATAAGATGCAGAAGTGGGCTGAGTTGTGGCAGCTGGAGTTCAACCCGGAGAAGTGTGAGATGGTACACTTTCGGAAGGACAAACCCCAAGGCAGAGTACAAAGTAAATGGCAGGATACTTGGGAGTGTGGAGGAGCAGAGGGTTTTGGGAGTACATCTCCAGAGATCCCTGAAAGTTGCCTCACAGTAGACAGGGCAGTTACAAAATCCAGTGGAGAGTTAGCTTTCATAAGTCGTGGGATAGAGTTTAAGAGTCGCGGGTTATTCCAGTTCTGGTCGCTTCCCTATAGGGAGGATGCGGAAGCGTTGGAAAGGGTACAGAGGAAATGTACTGGTCTGCTGACTGGTTTAGAATGTACGCAGTATAATCAGAGATTAAGGGAGCTGGGGATTTACTCTCTGGAGAGATGGAGGATGAGAGGAGATCTGCTAGAGCTATACAAGATATTAAGAGAAATAGATAGAGTGGACAGGGCACCACTATTCAATGCAAGAGGACATAGCTTTAAGGTAAGGGGAGCAAATATCAAGGGGGTATTAGAGGAAGGTATTTTACTCAGAGATTGCTTGGTGCTTGGACTGCACTACGTGGTGGAGGCATATACACTAATGAAATTTAAGAGTCTAATAGACAGCTATATGCAGGAATTTACATTGTTGGTTTTAATGGGAGGCAGAGTATAAGTGTCGGCACAACATTGTGGGCCGATGGGCCTGTAATGTGAGGTGTTGTTTTCTGATCTATGTTCTATATCGTCCAATCACACACACTCGGGGTCAGACACATGGTCAAGCTCCTTGCACAACGTTGGAGTTATTTCTGCTCACTTCCACAGGAAATCGATTTCTCGTTTCTCAGCTTCTCTACGTTTCTGTGTGTACAGGCCGGTCGTGTGGTTTCACAACATTTCCTCCCAGTAACTGCAAACTCAACACCTGTCCACAGCCCGCTCGCCCCTCCCCGTCCCTTATCTGTTCTACCTCTGGTCTCAGACACATTTATTATCTCTGAGACAGACATACTGTTGGAGACTACAGGAACCCTGAAAAACTGGTGATTGGTGAAAGGCGAGAGATGGAGTGAAGTGGGATTTTCGCTCTGTTTCTCTGTGCGTTACAGTGTTATCGGTCTGTGAGGCTACTACTAACTCCGTGATGGGACGGTGTGAAGGGAGATTCACTCTGTGTCTGACCCCGGAAGTGTGTGATGGGACAGTGCGGAGGGAGATTCACTCTGTGTGTGACCCCAGGAGTGTGTGTTGGGACAGTGTGCAGGGAGCTGCACTCTGTGTCTGACCGCGGGAGAGTCTGTTGGGACGGTTTGGAGGGAGCGTCACTATGTGTCAGATCCCGGGAGTGTGTGATGGGACGGTGTGGAGGGAGATTCACTCTGTGTGTGACCCCGGCAGTGTATGATGGGACACTGTGGAGGGAGATTCACTCTGTGTCTGACCCCTGGAGTGTGTGATGGGACGGTGTGGAGGGAGATTCACTCTGTGTCTGACCCCGGGAGTGTGTGATGGGACGGTGTGGAGTGAGTCTTACACTGTGTCTGACCCCGGGAGTGTGTGATGGGACAGTGTGGACTGAGTCTCACTCTGTGTCTGATCCCGGGAGTGTGTGATGGGTCGGTATAGAACATAAAGCATAGAACAGTACCGCACAGTACAGGCTCTTCGGCCCACAATGATGCCGATCCTCAAAACCTTCATCCCATATAACCCCCATCTTAAATTCCTCCATATACCTGTCTAATATTCTCTTAAATTTCACTGGAATATCTGCCTCTATCACTGATTGAGATAGTGCAGTCCACGCACTAAACTCTTTCTGAGTTAAAAGAAAAATCTTCCAGTAGTATCCTTCTTGAACTTACTCCCCTTACCCCCCGCTTACCTTAAAGCCATGCCCTCTTGTGTTGAGCAGAGCTGCCCTGCGGAGGAGGAGCTGGCTGTCCATTGTATCTATTCCTATTAATAACTTGTATACCTCTATCATGTCTCCTCTCATCCTCCTTCTCTCCAGTGAGTAAAACCCTAGCTCCCTTAATTTCTGATCAGAATCCATACTCTCTAATCATAGAAAATAGGTGCAGCAGTAGGCCGTTCGGCCCTTCGAGCCTACACCGCCATTCAGTATGATCATGGCTGATAATCCAACTCAGATCCCTGTCTCTGCCTTCTCTCCATATCCCCTGATCCCTTTAACCAGAAGAGTCATATCTAACTCTCTCTTAAATATAGCAAATGAACTGGTCGCTTTTCCTGTGACAGAGAATTCCTAGGTAGAATCCTGGTCAATCTCCTCTGTACCCTTTCCAATGCTTCAACATCCTTTCTATAGTGAGGCGACAGGATAATGGACACTGCTACTGTGGCTTAACCAGAGTGTTAAAGAGCATCATCATTACACCGCGACTATTAAACTCTATCCCTCGACTTATAAAATCTAACACTTAATAAGCTTTCTTAACTACCCTATCTACCTTTGAGGCAACTTTCAGGGATCTGGGGACATGTACATCCTGAACCCTCTGCTCCTCCACACTTTCAAGTATCCTGCCTTTTACATTGTACTCAACCTTGGAATCTGTCGCTACAAAGTGTGCCACCTCACACTTTTCCGAGTTGAACTCCATCTGCCACATTTCAGCCCACTTCCGCATCTTATCAATGTCTCTCTGCAATGTTCGGCTATTCTCTACACTATCCACAAAAGCACCCGCCTTTGTGTCGTCTGTCAACGTCAGCCCATCCTTCCACCTCCACATCCAGGTAGTTTAAGAAATCACGAAAAGTAGAGGTCCCAGAACCGATCCTTGAGGGACATCTCTAGTCATAACCCTCCAAACCGAATCTACACCCTCCAGCACGACCAACTACTTTCAACAGGCAAGCCAATTCCGAATCCATCTGGCCAAACCTCCCTGCATCCCATGCCTTCTGACTTGCTGAATAATCCTTCCGTGTGCAACTTTGCCAAATGCCTTACTAAAACCACATAGATCATTTCCACTCGACTACCCTCATCTTTAAGCGTGGTCACCTCTTCAAATTACTCTATTCGGCTTGTAAGACACGATCTTCCCATCACAAATCTATGCTGACTTCTTTATTCAGATCAAGATTCTCTAAAAGCCCGTAGATTCTATCTCTAAGGATCTTTTCCAACAGCTTTCCCACCACAGACGTAATGCTCACTGGTCTATAATTTCCCGGACTATCCCTACTATCTTTTTCGAACAAGTGGACCACATTCGCCTCCCTCCAAAACCTCCAGTACTATTCCCGTGGACAACGAAGGCATAAAAACCCCAGCCGGACGCTCAGCAATCTCTTCCCTCGCATGAAGGAGCTGTCTGGGGAATATGCCGTCGGGCTCCAGGGCCTTATCCGTCCTGATGTATTTTAACAACTCCAACACCTCCTCTCCCTTAATATCAACATGCTCCAGAACATCAACCTCACTCATGTTGTCCTCACCGACATCAAGTTCCCTCTCATTGGTTAATACCGAAGAGAAGTATTCATTGAGGACCTCGCTCACTTCCACAGCCTCCAGGAATATCTTCCCAACTTTACCTTTAATCGGTCCAATTTTCAGTCCTGTCATCCTTTTGTTTTTCACATATTTGAAGAATGCCTTGGGGATTTCCTTTACCCTACTCGCCAAGGCCTTCTCATGCCCCCTTCTTGCGCTCTCAGCCCCTTCTTAAGCTCCTTTCTTGTTACAATGTATTCTTCAATAGAAACATATGACCCTTGCTTCGTAAACGTTATTTATGCTGCCTTCTTAGACCTGACTAGATGCTCCACCTCACTTGTCACTCATGGTTCCTTGAACCTACCACTCATAATCTTCTTCACCGGGACAAACATATCCCTAACATCCTGCAAGATATCTGACAATATTGACCACATTTCCACAGTACATTCCCCAGAAAATACATCATCCCAATACACACCCGCAAGTTCTAGCCTTATAGACTCATAATCTGACCTTCCCCAATTAAAAATTTTCCTGTCCTCTCCGATTCTATCCTGTCCAATAAGGGAAATGAAGTGCGTTTAACTCTTTGTCTGACCCCGGGAGTATCAGATGCAATGGTGTGGAGGGAGAGTCACTATGCGTCTGACCCCGGTAGTCTGTGATGGGACGATGTGGACGGTGACTCACTCTGTGTCTGATCACGGAAGTGTGTGATGGGACGGTGTGGAATGACCTTCACTCTGTGTCTGCCCTCGGGAATGTTTGATCGGTCTGTGTGGAGGAAGCTTCTCTCTATGTCTGATCCCGGAAGTGTGTGGTGGGACTGTGTGGAGGGAGATTCACTCTGTGTCCGATCCCGGGAGTGTTTGGTGGGACTGTGTGGAGGGAGCTACACAGTGTGTCTGACCCCGGGAGTGTCTGATGGGACGGTGTGGAGGGAGATTCACTCTGTGTCCGATCCCGGGAGTGTTTGGTGGGACTGTTGGAGGGAGCTACACAGTGTGTCTGACCCCGGGAGTGTCTGATGGGACGGTGTGGATGGTGATTCACTCTGAGTCCGATCCCGGGAGTGTGTGTTGGGACGGTGTGCAGGGAGATTCTCTCTATGTCTGATCCCGGATGTGTGTCTTGGGACTGTGTGGAGGGATATTCACTCTGTGTCCGATCCCGGGTGTGTGTGATGCAACGGTGTGGAGGGAGCTACACAGTGTGTCTGACCCCGGGAGTGTCTGATGGGACGGTGTGGGGGGAGATTCACTGTGACCGATCCTGAGAGTGTCTGATGGGACGGTGTGGGGGGAGATTCACTGTGTCCGATCCTGGGAGTGTGTGGAGGGAAGATCAAAATATTTCTGACCACATGGGTGTGTGATAGGACCGTGTGGAGGGAGATTCTCAGTTGGATGGAGATCCAGTTGGTCCTGGACCCCAAGAAATTGAGTTTTTTTGAGTGCCTTCGAGATGGATTCTTTGAGGAGATTGTACTTTAGCCAACCATGGAGAAGGCAATTCTGGATTTAGTGTCGTGTAATGAACCGGATTTGATGAGGGAACTCGAGGTAAAGGAGCCATTAGGAGGTAGTGACTATAATATGATGTTTTAATCTAAAATTTGAAAGGGAAGAGGGAAAATCGGAAGTGTCGGTATTACAGTTGAACAACACGGACAATGGAGCCATGAGGGAGGAACTAGCCAATGTTTCTGGAATGATACCCCAGCAGCGATGACAGTGGAACAACATTGGCAGGTATTTCTGGGAATAATACAGAGGGTGTAGGATCAGTTCATTCCAAAGAGGAAGAAATATTATAAAGGGAGTAGGGGGCGACCTTGGCTGACAAGGGAAGTCAAGGACAGTATAACAATAAAAGAGAAGTATAGCATAGTAAGGATGAGCGGGAGGGCAGAAGATTGGGAAACATTTAAAGATCAGCAGAAGATCATTAAAAAGAAATACTGGAGAAAAGATTAGGTACGAAGGCAAGCGAGCCAAGAATATAGAGGAGGATAGTAAAAAAAAGCTTATTTAGGTTTTTGAAGAGGAAAAAAAAAGTAGCTAAGACCAATGTTGGGCCGCTGAAGGCAGAAACCGGTGAATTTATTATGGGGAACAAGGAAATGGCAGACGAGTTGAACAGATACTTTGGATCTGTCTTCACTCGGGAAGACACAGACAATTTCCCAGATGTAATAGTGGCCAGAGGACCTAGGGTAATTAAGGAAATGAAAAGATAATCACATTAGGCAGACAATTGTGTTAGGTAGACTGATGGGACTGAAGGCTGATAAATCCCTAGGGCCTGATGGTCTGCATCACAGGGTACTTAAGGAGGTGACTCTAGAAATCGTAGACGCATTGTTAATCATTTTTTCAATGTTCTGTGGATCCAAGATCAGTTCCCGAGCATTGGAGGATAGCATATGTTATACAACTTTTTGAAGGAAGGAGGGGGAGAGAAAACAAGGAATTATAGACCAGTTAGCCTGACGTCAGTGGTGTGGAAGATGCTTGAGTGAGTTGTAAAAAGATGAAATAACGGCACATTTGGATAGCAGTAACAGGATCGGTCCCGATCAGCATGGATATACGAAGGGGAAATCATGCTTGACTAATCTTCTGGAATTTTTTTGAGAATGTCACTAAGAGAATGGACAAGGGAGAGCCAGTGGATGTAGTGTACCTGGACTTTCAGAAAGCCTTTGATAAGGTCCCAAATAGGAGATCAGTGGGCAAAATTCGAGGACATGGTATTGGGGGTAGGGTACTCACGTGGATAGAAAATTAGTATCAAACAGGAAACAAAGAGTAGGGATAAACGGGTCCTTTTTCAGAATGGCAGGCAGTGACTAGTGGGGTACCGCAAGGGTCAGTGCTGTGACCTCAGCTATTTACAACATATATTCATGATTTAGATGAAAAAATGAAAAGTAACATTAGTAAATTTGCAGATGACACAAAGCTGGATGGCTGTGTGAAATATGAGATATTAGGACAGGTGGCTTAACAGGTTGGGTGAGTGGGCAGATGCATGACAGATGCAGTTTAATGTGCATAAATGTGAGGTTACCCACTTTTGTGGCAAGAACAGGAAGGCAGATTACTATCTGAATGGTGTAAAGTTAGGAAAAGGGGAAGTACAACGAGATCTAGGTGTTCTTGTACATCAGCCACTGAATGTAGGCATGCAGGTACAGCAGGCAGTGAAGAAAGCTAATGGCATGCTGGCGTTTATAACAAGAGGAGTTGAGTATAGGAGTAAAGAGGTCCTTCTGCAGCTGCACATGGCCCTGGTAAGACCGCACCTGGAGTATTGTGTGCAGTTTTGGTCTCCAAATTTGAGGAAGGACATTCTTGCTATTGAGGGAGTGCAGCATAGCTTCAGGAGGTTGATTCCCGGGATGGCGGGACTGTCATATGTTGAACGATTGGAGCAACAGGGATTGTATACACTGGAATTTAGGAGGATGAGAGGGGATCTGATTGAAGCATATAATATTAGTAAGGGATTGGACACGCTAGAGGCAGGAAACATGTTAACGATGTTGGGGGCGTCCAGAACCTGGGGACTTAGAATGGCGGTGCAGGCCTATTCCTGCAACTATTGTCTATTGAAATTCACTCTGTTTCTGAACGCGGAATTGTGTGATACAACGGTGTGGAGGGAGATTCACTCTGTGATTGACCACAGCAGTGTGTGATGGACGGTGTGGAGGGAGCTTCTCAGTGTGACTGACCTCGGGAGTATGTGTTGGGTCGGTGTGGAGGGAGCCTTTTCTGTGTGTCTGAACCCCGAAGAATGTGATGGGATGGAGTGTATGGAGGTTCACATTGGTGCGGATATATCACACATACCTCTTCCTCTTTTTTATTTATTTCAAGACGCTTTGAAACAGAGTGAGAACAATGTTGCTTCGCCCCATTGTCTGCTCTGGAAAATTGGATCAATGAACGGTGTATCTCTCTCCACACCGACTACTACATCCGCCGGTCGTCAGACACAGAAGTATCCTTTTACATTGGCTTATCACAGATTCCCGTCGTCTGTTGTAAGGGGAGCATACCTCCGAAACGTCCGATCACACAGACGCACCGGGTCAGAGACAGAGTGAGGTTCCCTCTTCACTGTCCCAGCAAATTATCCTGTTGTCAGACATACAGAGAAATTCCCAACACATTTTTTCAAAATACATTCCCGGGATCAGACACAGTGTCAAGATCCCAAAACACAGTCCCAGAACATACAAACTGCGTTAGACACAGAGTAAAGTTGCTTCCACACCGTCCCATCACACACTCCCGTGGTAAGGCACAGAGTGAATCTCCCTCCACACCGTCACATTACCCACTCCCCAAGTTAGAAAGAGTGAAACTCCTTCCCTCCGTCTCTGCTGCACTCACCTCTTGATGGAGACGGTGAGTCCGGTTTTACCAGCTGCACATTCATGTAAGCCCCGCTGTCGTCCATCCTGTCGAGGATCCTCTGCGTCTCTGAGCTCAGCGAGGGGAAGTAACCGTTGTCAGAGGAAGCCTGTGTTGACAAGCGGATCAGACCGTCTCAGACAAACGCCGGATGGGCTGCTGACAAAGAGAGGGCCCGAGAGCAGGGGACGGAAGCGCCAGGCAGGAGAGAGATGGAGGGTGTGAGAGCGGGTGGTATGGAGCGATTAAGCGGCGGGGTGGGGGAGTAGTGCGAGTGGGGAGGTACAGAGCGCGGGGTGACTGAGGGGAAGGTTAGGGTTTGGCGGAAAGACAGGCGTAGGTTACAGGGATCAGAAAGAGAGAGCGGAATTAAAGAAGTAGAGGACGAGAAGTGGCAGAGAATGGAGAGAGAGAGGGATAGAAATAGACAGCGTAGATTCTTGGAGAGAAGTTAGGGGCAAGACTGAGAAAAGAGATGGCGAGCTAACGGAGGAAAGCTAAGAAAGAGAGAGTGATAAACGGACAGGGAGTGGCGAAGGAAGAGAGGGAGGAGAGAAAGTGTTGCAGAGAGAGAAGAGGGAAGCAGGGAAGGGACGATTGAACGAAACGGAATATGGAAGATGGAATGACATAGGATGAGAAGATGGGAGAAAGAAAGAAATGGAAGAAGGGGGAGAGTGAAGGATGATGAGTAAGCAGTGAGGGGAAGACCGACGGATAAGTTGTTACTCATGCAGTGCCGAGAGATTTGCAACCAACCCCCCCCCCCCCCCCCCAACCCCCGACCCCAACCTCCAGTTCATTCAACCCCTCTGCGCTCTAGAAACCACGTCCCCGGGACAAGAACGCGACACTAACCGAAGTAAAAGAACCCCCTCCCATCAGAAAGACGTCAGAGAAACAGATTGCCCTTTTTAGACTCTGCAACACCCCATAAGACCCCAAAATACAGTCCCAGAACGTACGAACTGCGTTAGACACAGAGTAAGAGACTTCAACACCGTCCCATCACACTCTCCCGGGGTCAGACACAGAGTGAATCTCCCACCACATCGTCCCATCGCAAACTCCCGGAGTCAGAGACAGAGTGAATCTCCCCCTACACCGTCCCATCACACACTCCAGGGGTCAGACACAGAGTGAATCTCCCTCCACACAGTCACATCACACACTCCCGGGGTCAGACACAGAGTGAATCTCCCTCCACACCGTCCCATCACACACTCCTGGGGTCAGAATCAGAGTGAATCTCCCTCCACACCGTCCCATCACACCCTCCAGGGGTCAGACACAGAGTGAATCTCCCTCCGCACCGTCCCATCACACACGCCCGAATTCAGACACAGAGTGAATCTCCCTCCACACAGTCCCATCACATACTCCCGGGTTCAGACAAAGAGTGAATCTCCCTCCACACCGTCCCATCACACACTCCTGGGGTCAGAATCAGAGTGAATCTCCCTCCACACCGTCCCATCACAGACTCCCGGGGTCAGACACACGGTATAGTACCCACCACAGCATTGGTGTTAGAACTGTTCACTTCCACCGGATATCGATCTCTCGGTACTCTGCACCTCTGCGTCTCTGTGAGTACAGGCCGGTCGTGTGGTTTCACACCTCTTCCTCCCAGTAACTGCAAACTCACCACCTGTCCACTGCCCTCTCTCGCCTCCTCCTCTCTCCTGAGCTGTACCTCTGGTCTCACACAAACTTTTAATCTCCCAGACACTGTTTGAGAATACAGGAACATTGAGGTGCTGCTGATTGGTGAGAGGGGAGAGAGGGAGTGAAGAGCGAGATTCACTGTGAAGATCAGACTGTGAGGCGGCAGATTCACTGTGTGTCCGACCATAGGAGAGTGTGATGGGACCGTATGTAGGGATCGTCAAACTGTGTCTGACCTCGGGAGAGTGTAATGGGACGGTGTGGAGGGAGATTCGTTCTGTGTTAGACCCCGGTTATGTGCGATGGGGCGCTGTGGTGGAAGATCCACTCTGTGCCTTACACCGGGAGTGGGCAATGTGACGTTGTGGAGGGAGCTGCACTTAAAATTGACCCGGGGAGTGTTTGGTCGGTCGGTGCCGAGGTTCTCTCATCATCCCCCTCCCCCCCCCCTCTCTCTCTCTCTCTCTCTCTCTCTCTCTCTCTCTGTCACACACACACACACACACACACACACCACACACACACACACACACACACACACACACACACACACACACACACACACACACACACACACACACACACACACACACACACACACACACACACACACACCAGCTCCAGCACAACGCACTCACCTCCGTAATTACCTACCTTGGAGGATGTAACTATTCCCCACTATCCCTCGGACGACAGATTTCCGGGAACGGTACAGGCAGCCCAGTCACTTTTCAGTCCGGTGAACGTTCACTGTGAGAGGGAGAGAGTGGGAGGAGAGAAAGCGGGGTCGAGAGGGTGGGGAGACAAAAAGAGGTTCAGTGAGGAGGGCAGTGAGATAGAAAGGCAGATGAGAGAGAGTGAGTGGAGGGACAAGGAGTGAGCTGGAGAGAGGGTTAAAATTGAAGCAGTTTAGAGGCATTCATGGGAGAGAAATAGGGAGATAGTGAGGGGAGAGTGAGGGATGCAGAGAGTGAAAATGATAGACAGAAGGTGATGGAGCGTTTTGAGGGAACTGATGAACTGTGTCTGTTGGGGTGACGTCACTGCTATTTTTATATTTTGCTGTCTGTTTGACGGCCCAGTCAGTGTAGCCACACGCTTTCAATACTCCTCTGAGATACTGAAAAAAAACCCCAGATTATGGCCCAATGGGTGAAGAGAGTCTAACCTCAGACACCGCGCAGCGTGTGTTGGTTTCCTGTGAACTTCAATATCTAAATATATGCTTTCTTTGATAAGTGCTGCTGAGTCTAAAAAGGGCAATTTGTTGATCTGAATACTTCTCGGTGGTAGGGGGCTCGGTTAATTCGCTGGGTGTTGAGTGTTTGTCCCAGGGCCGAGGTCTCAAGTTCACAATGTGTCTGAATCAACTGGAGTTTGGGTTAGGGGATGGGGTTTGGTAGCAAATAACTTGAATAGTAAAGGCAACATATCCGTCCGTTTTTACCTTCCTGTTCACTCGTCATCCTTACTCTTCCCCTTCTTCCATGCCTTTCTCTCTCCCGTCTTCTCTTCCTATGGCCTTCCAATTTCCTTATTCCTTCTCCCTCAATCGTCCCTTCCCTGCATCTTCCACACTCTGTAGCGCTTTCTCTCCTCCATCTCTTCCTTCGCCCGTCTCTGTCGGTCTCTCTCTCTCTCTCTCTCTCTCTCTCTCTCTCTCTCTCTCTCTCTCTCTCTCTCTCTCTCTCTCTCTCTCTCTCTCTCTCTCTCTCTCTCTCTCTCTCTCTCTCTCTCTCTCCTGCTTTCCCCAATAAGATCGCCGTCTCTTTTCTAACTCACTCTTTCTTCTAGTTTCTCTCCAAGAATCCACCCTCTCGATTTCCAACACCCTCTCTCTCCATTCTCTCTCACTTCTCGCCCGAAACTTCTTTCATTCGCCTCCGCCTTTCTAATCCCAGTATCCCAGGACTCTCTTTCCGCCAACCCCTATCCTACCCCTCACTCTCCTCTCTCTCAGTACTTCAATACAAGAAGCATCAGGAGCAACGGTGATGAACTGAGAGCTTGGATCCACACATGGAATTATGATGTAGTCGCCATTACGGAGACTTGGCTGGAACCAGAGCCGGAATGGATTTTCAATATTCCTGGATTTCAGTACTTTAAATAGGATAGAGAGGGGGGAAAGTGTAGGAGGGGTGACATTACTGGTCAGGGATACTATTACAGTTGCAGAAAGGGTGGGTAATGTAGCAGGATCCTCTTTTGAGTCAGTATGGATGGAAGTCAGGAACAGGAAGGGAGCAGTTCCTCTATTGGGGGTATTCTAAAGGCCGCCTGGTAGCAGCAGAGATACCGCGGAGCAGATTAGGAGGCAGATTTTGTAAAGGTGCAAAAATAACAGGTTTGTTATCATGGGCGACTTTAACTTCCCTAATATTGATTGGTACTTGATTAGTTACAAGGGTTTAGATGGGGCAGAGTTTGTTAAGTGTGTCCAGGATGGATTCCTGTCACAGAATGTTGACAAGCCGACTCGGGGGAATGCCACACTAGATCTAGTATTAGGTAACAAACTGGGTCAGGTCACAGATCTGTCAGTGGGTGAGCATCTGGGGGACAGTGATCACCGCTCCCTTACCTTTAGCATATCATGGAAAAGGATAGAATCAGAGAGGACAGGAAAATTTTAAATTGGGTAAGGGCAAATTAAGAGGCTATAAGGCTAGAACTTGCGGGTGTGAATTGGGATGATGTTTTTGCAGAGAAATGTACTATGGACATGTGCTCGATGTTTAAGGATCTCTTGCAGGATGTTAGGGATAAATGTGTCCAGGTGAGGAAGATAATGAATGGTAGGGTGAAGGAACCAAGGGTAGCAAGTGAGGAGGAAAATCCAGTCAGTTGGAAGAAGGCAGCACACATGAGGTTTCAGAAGCAAGGATCAGATGCGTCTATTGAGTAATATAGGGTGGTAAGAAAGGGGCTTAAGAAGAGGCTGAGAAGAACAAGAAGGGGGCATGAGAAGGCCTTGGCAGGTAGTGTAAAGAAAAAAGCCCCAAGGCATTCTTCAATTATGTGAAGAACAAAAGGATGACAGGAGTGAAGGTAGGACCGATTAGAGATACAAGTGGGAAGGTGTGCCAGGAGGCTGTGGAGGTGAGCGAGGTCCTCAATGAAAACTTCTCTTCTGTATTCACCACTGAGAGGGACCTTGATGACGGTGAGGTTGATGTTCTGGTGCATGTTGATATTAAGGGAGAGGAGCTGTTGGAATTGTAAAAATACATTAGGACTGATAAGTCCCCGGGGCCTGAAGGAATATTCCCCAGGCTGCTACACATGGCGAGAGAAGAGATTGCTGAAACTCTGGCTAAGATGTTTATGTCCTCGTTATACACGAGAATAGTACCGGAGGATTAGTGGGAGGCGAATGTTGTCCCCTTGTTCAAAAAATGTAGTAGGAATAGTCCAGGTAATTATAGACCAGTGAGCCATACGTCCGTGGTGGGAAAGCTCTTGGAAAAGGTTGTTAGAGATAGGATCTATGGACATTTCGAGAAACATGGTCTGATCAGGGACAGTCAGCATGGCTACATGAATGCAGATCGTGCCTAACGAGCCTGATAGATTTCTTTGGAGGTGACCAACCATATAGATGAGGGTAGTGCAGTGGATGTGATCTACAGGGATTTTTGTAAGGCGTTTGACAAGGTTCCACACGGTAGGCTTATTCAGAAAGTCAGAAGGCGTTAGATCCAGGGACTATTGGACAACTGGATTCAGAATTGGCTTGCCTTCAGAAGGCAGGGTCTTGTGCTGGAGCGGTACATTCAGATTGGAGAGTGGTGACTAGTTGTGTCCCACAAGGATCTGTCCTGGGATCTCTACTTTAAGTGATTTTTATTAAAGACATGGATATAGGGTGTAGAAGGGTGGGTTGTTACGTTTGCAGACAACACAAAGGTTGGTGGTGTTGTAGATAGTGTAGAGGATTGTCGAAGATTGCAGAGAGACATTGATAGGATGCAGAAGTGGGCTGAGAAGTGGCAGATGGAGTTCAACCCGGAGAAGTGTGATGTGGTGCAATTTAGAAGTAATTTTCATTACTCTATTATTTTATTCATTGTATGTAATTGTTTTTAAAATATAATAAAAATATATATAAAAAAAACGGAGAAGTGTGATGTGGTACACTTTGGAAGGGCAAACTCCAAGGCAGAGTACAAAGTAAATGGCAGGATACTTGGTAGTGTGCATGAGCAGAGGGATCTGGGGGTGCATGTCCACAGATCCTTGAAAGTTGCCTCACAGGTGGTTAGGGTAGTTAAGAAAGCTTATGGTGTGTTAGCTTCAATAGTCGAGGGGTAGAGTTTAAGTGACGTGATGTAATGATGCAGCTCTTTAAAACTCTAGTTAGGCCACACTTGGAGTACTGTGTCCAGTTCTGGTCGCCTCACTATAGGAAGGATGTGGAAGCATTGGAACTGGTACAGAGGAGATTTACCAGGATGCTGCCTGGTTTAGAGGATGGATTATTATCAGAGATTAAGGGAGCTTGGGCTTTACTCTCTGGAGAGAAGGAGGATGAGAGGAGACATGATAGAGGTGTACAAGATATTAAGAGGAATATACAGAGTGGACAGCCAGCGCCTCTTCCCCAGGGCACCACTGCTCAGTACAAGAGGACATGGCTCTAAAGTAAGGGGAGGGTGTTCAAGTGTATATTAGAGGAAGGTTTTTCACTGAGAGTGGTTGATGCGAGGAATGCACTGCCTGAGTCAGTGGTGGAGGCAGATACACAAGTGAAGTTTAAGAGACTACTATACAGGTATATGGAGGAATTTAAGGTGGGGGGTTTTATATGTGAGGCAGGGTTTGAGGGTCGGTAGAACATTGTGTGCCGAAGGGTCTGCAATGTGCTGTACTATTTTATGTTCTATGTTCTAAATCCTCACTCGCACTTCTCGTCCCTCTGCCGCTCTCATCGCTGCAGACTACCCCACTCACACTCCCAATCCCCCTCCTGCCCGGCACTTCCTTCCGCTGCTCTGGGCTCCTTACCTTATCAGCTGATCATCTTTTGTACGCTTGTGTCGGTCTGATCCCCTTGTCATACGGGCCTCCTCTGACAACGGTTACTTCTTGCCCCTCGCTGAACTCAGACGCAGAGGATCCTCGACAGGAGGACAGAGGGAGACTTACGCGAATGTTCAGCTCGTAAAACTGGACTCACCGTCTCCATCGGAAGGTGAGTGGGGCAGAGACGGAGGGAGGGAGTTTCAATCTCTTTGTAAATCGGGGTGTGGGTAATTGGACGGTGTGGAGGCAACTTCACTCTGTTTCTGACCCCGGGAATGTGTGATGGGACGCTGTGGTATTACTGATACCTGGTGACACGAATTGACAAAAATAATTGACTGGACAAAGAACACTGAGGCTGCCTACAAGAAGGGTCAGAGCCGTCTCTACATTCTGAGGAGACTGAGGTACTTTAACATCTGACGGACAATGCTGTGGATGTTGTACGAGTCTGTGGTGGACAGTGCTATCGTGTTTGCTGCTGTCTGCGTCTTGAAATAAATTCAAAAGCGGACGAGGTATGTGTGAGACCAGGGAAGTTGTATCTACACCAGAGTGAAGCTCATTCCACTCCATCCCATCACACATTTCGGGGGTCAGAATATTAGAGAATATTCCTGCACGCCGTCGCATCCTCACCCCCGGGGTCGAAAAACAGAGTGAAACTCTCTACACACCACCTCATCACACACTACCGTGGTCAGACACAGAGAGAAGGTTGCTCCACACCGTCCCATCACACACTCCCGGGGTCAGAAATAATGTGATCTACCTCCACACCGTCCCATCACACACGTCCGAGGTCAGACACAGATGAATCTCGCTCCACACCGTCCCATCATATACTCCCGGGGTCAGACACAGATTTAAGCTTTTTCCACACTGTCCCATCACAAACTTCCGGGGTAAGACACAGAGTGAAGCTCCCTCCAAACTGTCCCATCACACACTCTCGGGGTTAGAAATAATGTGATCTTCCCTCCGCAGCGTCACATCACACAGACCCGAATTCAGACAGAGTGAATCTCCCTCCACACCGTCCCATCACACATTCCTAGGGTCACACACAGAGTGAATCTCCCTCCACACCGTCACATCACACACTCCCGGGGTCAGACACAGAGGGAATCTCCCTCCACACCGTCCTATCACATACTCCTGGTGTCAAACACAGAGTGAATCTCCCTCCACACCGTCCCATCACACACTCTCGGGGTCAGACACAGAGTGAATCTCACTCCACACCGTCCCATCACATACTCCTGGAGTCAAACACAGAGTGAATCTCCCTCCACACCGTCCCATCACACACTCCCGGGGTCAGACACAGAGTGAATCCCCCTCCACACCGTCCCATCACACACTCCCATGTTCAGACACAGATTGAATCCCCCCTCCACACCGTCCCATCACACACTCCCGGGCTCAGACACAGAGTGAATCTCCCTCCACACCGTCCTATCACACACTCCCGGGGTCAGACACAGAGTGAATCTCCCTCCACACCGTCCCATCACACACTCCCGGGGTCAGACACAGGGTGAAGCTCCCACTCCAGCTTTGTTGTTACATCTGCTCAGTTCCACCGGACATCGATTTCTCGGTTCTCTGCTCCTCTGCGTCTCTGCGAGTTTAGTCCAGTCGTGTGGTTTCACACCTCTTCCTCCCAGTGACTGCAAACTCACCACCTGTCCACTGCCCTCTGTCGCCTCACCTCTCGCACAAACATTTTATCACCCAGCCACTGTTAGAGACTACAGGAACATTGACGTGCTGCTTATTGGTGAGAGGGGAGAGAGGGAGTGAAGAGCGATATTCACTGTGAAGATCAGACTGTGAGGCGGCAGATTCACTGTGCGTCCGACCACAGGAGAATATGTTTGGGACCGTATGTAGCGATCGTCAAACTGCGTCGGACCTCGGGAGAGTGTGATGGGACGGTGTGGAGGGAGAGTCCCTTTGTGTTAGACCCGGGTGATGTGCGATGGGGCGCTGTGGTGGAAGATCCACTCTGTGCCTTACCCCGGGAGTGGGCAATATGACGGTGTGCAGGGAGCTGCACTTAAGATTGACCCGGGGAGTGTTTGGTCGGACGGTGCCGAGGCTCTATCTCTCTCTCCCAATCCCTCTCTCTCTCTCTATCTCTCTCTCTCTCTCTCTCTCTCTCTCTCTCTCTCTCTCTCCTCTCTCTCTCTCTCTCTCTCTCTCTCTCTCTCTCTCTCTCTCTCTCTCTCTCTCTCTCTCTCTCTCTCTCTCAGACGCACACACACACACCAGCTCCAGCACAACACACACCGCAAAATTACCCCCTTAGCCACTATCCCCACTACCATTTCCAAAGCCCACTCCATTCTGTCACCTCTGCTCTTACCTACCGTGGAGGAAGTAACTAATCCCCACTGTCCCGTGGACGGCGTCTTTCCCGGGAACGGTACAGGCAGCCCAGTCGCATTTCAGTCCGGTGAACGTTCACTGTGAGCGGGAGAGAGTGGGAGGAGAGAAAGTGGGGTAGAGAGGTTGGGGAGACAAAAAGAGGTTCAGTGAGGAGGGCAATGAGATAGAAAGGCAGATGAGAGAGAGGGAGTGGAGGGACAAGGAGTTAGCTGGAGAGAGGGGTGAAATTGAAGCGGTTTCGAAGCATTCATGAGAGAGAAATAGGGAGATAGTGAGGGAAGAGCGAGGGGCGCAAAGTGAGAAAATGATAGACAGAAGGTGATGGAGCGTTTGAGAGAACTGATGAACTCTGTCTGCTGGGCTGACGTCGCTGCTATTTTTATTTTTTCTTGTCTGTATAACGGCTCAGTCAGTGTAGCCGCACGCCTTCAATACTTCTCTGAAATACTGACAACCCCCAGCTCATGTTCCAATGGGTGAAGAGAGTCTAACCTCAGACAACGCGCAACTTGTGTTTGTTTCCTGTGAACTTCAATATCTAAATATATGCTTTCTTTGAAAAGTGCTGCTGAGTCTAAAAAGGGCAATTTGTTGATCTGACTTCTTCTCGATGGGAGGGGGCTCGGTTAATTCGTTGGGTGTTGCGTGTTTGTCCCAGGGCCATGGTTTCAAGTTCACAATGTGTCTGAATCAACTGGAGTTTGGGTTAGGGGATGGGGTTTGGTAGCAAATAACTTGAATAGTAAAGGCAACATATCCGTCCGTTTTTACCTTCCTGTTCACTCGTCATCCCTCACTCTTCCCCTTCTTCCATGCCTCTCTCTCTCCCATCCTCTCTTCCTATGTTCTTCCAATTTCCTTATTCTTTCTCCCTCAATCGTCCCTTCCTTGCATCTTCCTCCCTCTCTGTGGCGCTTTCTGTAATGTACTGGCCATTACAGAGACTTGGCTGGCACCAGGGCAGGAATGTATTCTCAATATTCCTGGATTTCAGTGCTTTAAAAGGGATAGGGGGCAGGGGGCGGAGGGGTGGCATTACTGGTCAGCGATACTATTACAGCTACAGAAAGAGTGGGTAATGTAGCAGGATCCACTTTTGTGTCAGTATGGGGGTAAGTCAGGAACAGGAAGGGAGCAGTTACTCTACTGGGGGTATTCTATAGGCCCCCTGGTAGCAGCAGAGATACAGAGGAGCAGATTAGGAGGCAAATTTTGTTAAGGTGCAAAAATAACAGGGTCGTTATCATGGGTGACTTTAACTTACCTAATATTGATTGGCACTTGATTAGTTCCAAGGGTTTAGATTGGGCACAGTTTGTTAAATGTGTCCAGGATGGATTCTTGTCACAGAATGTTGACAAGCCGACCAGGGGGAATGCCATTCTAGATCTAGTATTAGGTAACGAACAGGGTGAGGTCACAGATCTGTCAGTGGGTGAGCGTCTGGGGGCAGTGATCAGCGCTCCCGGGCCTTTAGCATTATCATGGAAAAGGATGGAATCAGAGTGGACAGGAACATTTTAAATTGGGGAAGGGCAAATTAATGATACTGGAGTGTTGGTGGGAGGCGAATGCTGTCTTCTTGTCCAAAAAAAGCTCGTCGGAATAGTCAGGGTAATTATAGACCAGTGAGCCTTACGTCTGTGGTGGGAAAGTTGTTGGAAAACTTCCTTAGAGATAGAATCTATGGGCATTTATAGAATCATGGTCTGATCACTGACAGTTAGCATTGCTTTGTGAAGGGCAGATCGTGTCTTACATGCCCGATAGAGTTCTTTGCGGAGGTGAACTCCAGGGTAACAATTTTAGGATTGCTGCCTGTGCCACGTGCGAGTGAGGAAAGGAACAGATGGATTATACAGATTAATACGTGGCTGAGAAGTTAGTGCAGGAGGGAGAGCTTCAGGTTTTTAGATAATTGGGCTTTGTTCCAGGGAAGGTGGCATCTGTTCCGACGGGACGGTTTGCACCTGAACTGGAGCGTTACTAACATTCTTGCAGGAAAGTTTACTAGCGCTTCTCGGGGGGGGGGGGGGGGGGTTTAAACTAAATTTGCAGGGGGCAGGGATCCAGAATGCGAGAGAGCATAGCGAGATAAAGAATAAAGGACAGTTGGGGACTACATGGCTCTGGAATATTAAGTATGTGGTCGAGAAAGGTGAGGCAGAACAACTGATAAGGAGGACACATGTACAGAGGGATGGTCTGACGGAACATGGAGTTAAATGTGCAGAAAAAAAAAGTAAATTTAAGATGGACAACAAAATTCAAGGAGCATATAACCCGATGGGAGTTCGTAGAGCTGGTTTAAGGAAAATAGGGAACGATTTAAACAGAGAGAGGAGAAATGGGCTAAAAATTCTATATCTGAATGCACGAAGTGTCAGAAATAAGGCGGATGAGCTTGAAGCTCAGGTGTCAATGGGTAACTATGATGTTGTTGGGATAACGGAGACATGGCTGCAGAGAGATCACACCCGGGAAATGAATGTACAACGGTATACGTGCTATCGTAGGGATAGAATTGTGGGCAGAGGGTGTGGGGTGGCACTGTTGGTGAGGAATGAGACTCAGTCCTTTGCAAGGGGGGACATAGAATCAGGTGAAGTAGAGTCCTTGTGGATAGAACTGAGGAACAGTAAGGGCCAAAAGACCCTAATGGGTGTTGTCTACAGGCCACCAAATAGTAGCATGGATATTGGGTGCAAGTTGAATAGGGAGTTAACATTGGCATGTGACAAAGTTAATGTCGCAGCAGTTATGGGGGATTTCAACATGCAGGTGAACTGGGAGAATCAGGTTGGTGCTGGACCCCAGGATAGGGAGTTTGTAGAGTGCCTACGGGATGCATTCTTGGAGCAGCTTGTACGAGAGCCGACCAGGGACAACGCTATTCTGGATTTAGTGTTGTGCAATGAACAGGATTTGATAAGCGATCTTGAAGTAAAGAAGTATTAGGAGATAGTGAACATAATATGATAAGTATTTATCTACTGTTTGAGAAGCATAGGGGCAGATCGGAGGTGTCAGTGTTGCTGTTGAACAAAGGAGCCTATGGAGCCATAAGGGAGGAGCTGGTCAAAGTTAATTGGACGGATATCCTAGCAGAAAAGACAGTGGAACAGCAATGGCAGGTATTCTTGGGAATAATGCACAAGGTGCAAAATCAGTTCATCCCCCGGAAAAGGAAGGATTCAAAGGGGGGAAAGGGGCCACAGTGGCTGACAAAGGAAGTCAGAGATTGCATAGCATTAAAAAAAAAGGAAGTATGACAGAGCTAAGGTGAGTGGGAGGACAGATGATTGGGAAATTTTGAAGGAACAACAGAACTTAACTAAAAAGGCAATACGGGGAGAAAAAAATAGGTACGAACGCAAGCTAGCCAGGAATATAAAGGAGGATAGCAAAAGCTTTTTTTACGTATGTGAAGAGAAAGAAGATAGTTAAGAACAATGTTGGACCCTTGAAGAATGAATTGGGTGAAATTGTTATGGGAAATAGAGCAAAGGCAGAAGAATTTAATAAGTACTTTAGAACTGTTTTCACTAGGGAAGACACAAGCATGAAGGCATTGAGAATAACATCAGGAAGTTTGCTGACGATACTAAGCAGTGTGGCATTTGATGAGGATGTTAGGAGAATTCAGGGTGACTTGGATAGGCTGAGTGAGTGGGCAGATACTTGGCAGATGAGGTTTAATGTGAATAAGTGTGAGGTTATCCACTTTGGGAGTAAGAACAAGAAGGCAGATTATTATCTGAACGGTGTAGATTTGGGTAAGGGAGAAATACAAAGAGATCTCGGAGTCCTTGTTCATCAGTCACTGAAGGTGAATGAGCAAGTGCAGCAGGCAGTGAAGAAGGCTAATGGAATGTTGGCCTTTATTACAAAGGGAATTAAGTACAAGAGGAAGGAAATCCTCTTGCATTTGTACAGAGCCCTGGTAAGACCACACCTGGAGTATTGTGTACAGATTTGGTCTCCAGGGTTAAGGAAGGACATCCTGGCTGCAGAGGAAGTGCAGAGTAGATTCACAAGGTTCATTCCTGGGATGTCCGGACTGTCTTACGCAGAGAGGTTAGAGAGACTGGGCTGGTACACGCTGGAATTAAGGAGATTGAGAGGGGATCTGATTGCAACATATAAGATTATTAAGGGATTGGACAAGATAGAGGCAGGAAATATGTTCCACATGCTTGGAGAGTCCAGTTACAGAGGGCATGGTTTGAGAATAAGGGGTAGGTCAATTAGGACAGAGTTAAGGAAAAACTTCTTCTCCCAGAGAGTTGTGGGGGTCTGGAATGCACTGCCTCGGAAGGCAGTGGAGCCCAGTTCTCTGGATGCTTTCAAGAAGGAGCTAGATAGGTATCTTATGGATAGGGGAATCAAGGGATATGGGGACAAGGCAGGAACGGGGTATTAATAGTAGATAATCAGCCACGATCTTAGAACGGCGGTGCAGGCTCGAAGGGCCGAATAGTCTACTTCTGCACCTATTGTCTATTGTACATTGTCTATTGTGACTAGCCCTATAGTTGAGGGTAGTAGAGTGGAAGTGATCAACATGGATTTTAGCGAGAACGCCGAAAGTCTGGTTATTGGTGAGTGGGGAGAACAAAGGAGGGAGATGGTTGCGCATATTTCTCACTCCAGTAGATTGTGCTGTGATGGTGCCGGAACTACTTCACATGTCTCACCTCGGGGGTGCGATGGGATAATATCTAGGTGGCTTCGCTGGATCTTTGACCCAGGGAGTGTTTAATGGGACGTTTTGGACGGAGCCAACCTCTGTATTATCCCGGGAGTATGAGATGTGACAGTGTGGAGTGGGCTTCGCTCTGTTTCTGATCTCGGGGATGTGTGATGGATCATTGCCGGGGGAGCATTACTCAGTGTATGTGTCCTAGAGTGTGTGGTGGGCTAGTACTGAGAGAGTCTCCATCTGTCTCTGACTCTTAGTCATGGGTCAGTGCTTCGGTGACTAAACAGACTCCAGTCAGAGATAGGGGCAATGAAATGGTAACTCACATGTTTTGTTCCAAAGGCTGCAATCAGAACTCCCGTTCTGTGGCTTTCCAGTCATCTCCCCTTCCTTCCTCATCCCTCAGAACACTACTCCTCCCCTCAGATTCATAAGAGGGTTTGTGAGCAGCCGGAAGGCCTGGTCCATATCGGTACCAATGATATCGGTATGAACATCAAAACAAATGGAGCATAAAATAGTACAGCAAAGTACACTCCCTTTGGCCCACAATGTGTGCTGACACTTAAACCATGACTCCCATATAACCCCAGATTAAATTCCTCCATATACCTGTCATTTTGTCTCTTAAATTTCACTAGTGTTTCTGCTTCCACCACTGACTCAGCCAGTGCATTCCTCTCACCAACCAATCTCTGAGTAAAATCCCTTTCTCTAGTATCCTCCCTGAAATTCCCACCCCTTACCGTAAAGCCATGTCCAATTGTATTGAGCAGTGGTGCCCTGGGGAAGAGGGCGTGTCCATTCTCTCTATTCCTCTTAATATCTTCTGTCTCTCTCGCGTGTCTCCTCTCAACCTCCTTCTCTTCAGAGAGTAAAGCCCTAACTCCCTTAATCTCTGATCCGACACTCTAAACCTGGCAGCACCCTGGCAAATCTCCTTTGTACCTTTTACAAAACCTGCACATCCTTCCTATAGTGAGGAGACCAGAACTGGACACAGTACTCCAAGTGTGGCCGAACCAGAGTTCTATATAGCTGCATCATTACTCCGCGTCTCTTTAAACTGTATCCCTCGACTTATGAAAGATAACACCCCATAAGCTTTCTTAACAAAACTATCTACCTGTGGGGGAAATTACAGCGATTTGGAGACATCTAACCCCAGAAACCTCTTCTCCTCCACACTGCCAAGTATCCGGCAATTTTCTTTTTACTCTGCCTTGGAGTCAGTCCTGTCAAAGGGCACCACCTCACACCTCTCATTGTTGATCTCCAACTGCCACTTCTCCGCCCACTTCTGCATCCCATCAATGTCTCTCCGCAATCTTCGACAATGCTCTACACTTTCCACAACATCACCAACGTTTGTGTTGTCTGCAGACTTGCCAACGCACCCTTCTTCTCCCAAATCCAGGCCGTTAATAATAATCACAAGTAATAGAGGTCCCAGAACCGATCCTTGTGGGACACCACTAGTCACAACCTTCCAATCTGAATGTACTCCAGCCACCACACCCTTTGCTCCTTACAGTCCTTCCAATTCATAATTCAACTGGCCTAACTTCCCCGAGTCCAATGCCATCTGAATTTCTGAATATGCCTACCGTGTGGAAGGTTGTCAAATGCCTCACTAAAACCTAAGTAGATTACATCCACTGCACTACCCTCATCTATAGGTCTGGTCGTCTCCTCAAAGAATTCTATCAAGCTTGTTTGACATGATCCTTCACAAAGCCATTCTGTCTCTCCCTGATCAGACCATGATTGTCTAAATGCCTGTAGATCCTATCTCTAAGAATCTTGTCCAACAGCCTTCCCACCACCGACGTGATGCTCACAGGTCTATAATTAATCAGACTATCCCTACTAACTTGTTTGACCAAGGGGACAACATTTACCTCCCTCCGATCATCCGGTAAAATTCCTATTGACGACGGGGACTTAACGATCCCAGCCAGAAGCTCACCAATCTCTTCTCCCTCCTCGTGAAGCAGCCTGTGGAATATTCCGTTAGGACCTGGGAACGTATCCGTCATAATGTGTTTTAACAACTGCAACACCTCCTCTCCCCTGATATCAACATGCTCCAGAACATCAACCCCACTAATATTGTCCTCACCATCATCAAGTTCCCTCTCAGTGGTGAATACCGAAGAGAAGTATTCATTGAGGACCTCGCTCATTTCGACAGCGTCCGGGCATACCTTCACTTCTTTATCTCTAAGCAATCCTACCTTCACTCCCGTCATCCTTTTGTTCTTCACATAATTGAAAAATGCCTTGGGGTTTTTCTTTGCCATACTCGCCAAGACCTTCTCTTGCCACCTTCTTGCTCTTCTCAGCCGCTTCTTAAGTTCCTTTCTTGCTACCCTATATTACTCAATAGACGCATCTGATCCTTGCTTCCAAAACCTCATGTGTGTTGCCTTCTTCCATCTGATTAGATTTTCCACCTCACTTGTTACCCATGGTTCCTTCACCCTACCATTCTTTATCTTCCTCACCGGGACAAATTTATACCTAACATCCTGCAAGAGTTCAGTTAAAATCGACCACATGTGCATAGTACATTTCCCTGCAAAAACATCATCCCTTTTCGCACCCGCAATTTCCAGCGTCATAGCCTTTTAATTCGTCCTTCCCCAGTTTAAAATGTTCCTGTCTTCTCTGATTCTATCCTTTTCCATGAGAATGCTAAATGCCAGGGAGCGGTGGTCACTGTCCTCCGGATGGTCACCCTCTGAGCGATCTATCACCTGACCCGATTCGTTACGTAATACTAGATCTAGTACGGTATTCCCTCCCAGTCGGCCTGTCAACATACTTTGACAGGAATCCGTCCTGGACACAGGTAACAAACTCTGGCTCGCTCAATCCATTGCATCTAATCATGTACCAATCAATATTAGGGAAGTTAAGTCACCCATGATAAAAACCTGTTATTCTTACACCTTTCCAAAATCTGCATTCCAGTCTACTCCACGGTATCTCTACTGCTTACCAGGGTGCCGATAGAATACTCCCAATAGAGTAACTGCTCCATTCCTGTTCCTGACTTCCACACATACTGTCTCAAAAGAGGATCGTGCGACATTACCCACCCTTTCTGTGGCTGTAATAGTATCCCTGACCAGGAATGCTATCACTCCAACCCCTGCGTCCCTATCCATCTTAAGCACTGAAATCCAGGTATATTGAGAATCCATTCCTAGCCTGATGCAGCCTGGTCTCTGTCATGGCCTCTACATCATAATTCCAAGGATGTATACAAGCTCTCAGTTCATCACCTTTGTTCCTGATGCTTCCTGTATTGAAGAGTACACACACTTTAGTCCTTCTTCCTTACTATTTTTACACCATTTATTCTGCTACTCTTTCCTCAAAGACTCTCGATATGTAACATCTGGCTTTACTCCATGCACTTCTTCCGCTGCTCTATGCCTCCGGGTCCCTTTCCCCTCGCAATTTTACTTAAACCCTCCCAGAACATGCTAGCTAACCTGCCAGCAAGGATATTGCTCCCCCTCGAGTTCAGGAGCAACCCATCCAATCTGTACAGGTCCCACCTTCCCCAGAAGAGATCCCAAAGAGTCAAAAATCTAAAAAACTGCCCATTACACCAACTCCACAGCAACGCATTCAACTGCCATCTCCTCCAATTTATACCATCCCTGTCACGTAGTACTGGTCACAATCCTGAGAACGCCACGTTTGACGTCCTGATCTTCAGCCTTATGTGTAGTTCGCGAAAATCACATTTCAAGACCTCATCCCTCTTCCTGCCTATGTTGTTGGTACCAACATGTATCACGACTTCTGGTTGCCTTCCCTTTCGTACAAGGATGTCGTGCACCTGGTCAGAGACAGCCCGGGCAATGGCACCCGGGAATCAACAAAGCATGCGGGTGTCCTTCTCACGTTTACAGAATTTCCTGTCTTTTTTCCCTGACGATAGAGTCTCCAATGACGACAACACTCCTCTTCTTCCTCCCACCCTTCTACAGCACAGGATTAGACTTTGTGCCGGAGGCCCTGCCTCCGTGACTCACCCCTGGTCGGGCGCCCCCGCCATCAATATCCAGGACGGTAGATTTTTCCTCAGTGGAATGGCTACAGGGGTGCTCTGCACCATCTGTCTACTCACCGTCGCTTTCTCTCCTCTGACTGTCACCAAACGACCTGCCTCCGGCACCCTAGGTATGACTACCTCCCTGACGCTGTCATCTATAACTGCCTTATTCTCCCTCATGAGCCGAAGGTCATCCAGCTATTGCTCCAGATTCCTTACACTGTCTTTCATATCGCCCAGCCGCAAGCACTTCTGGCAGATGTGACTGCGGGAGAGGGGAGATCCCCCAATACTACCACATCTCATGTGAGCCGCACATCGCCGTCTCGGAAAGTATCATAAAGCCTAATTGGGCGAAAGTTCGTCTTCAACTCTTCTCGCCAAAACCTCTCGGGTCAGAGCCTCAAAGCTCCACTCCTTCACTGGCTGCTTTCCACAGGCCGCTCCGATTGAGCAACCCCTCTACTTATTTACAACCATAGAACCATAAAACATTACAACACAGAAACAGGCCTTTTGGCCTTCTTGGCTGTGCCGAACCATTTTTCTGCCCAGTCCCACTGACCCGTACCTGGACCATATCCCTCCATACACCTCTCATCCATGTACCAGACCAAGTATTTTCTTAAATGCATTTACCACTTCATCTGGAGGCTCATTCCAAACTTCCTGGGGCTTTATCTCACTCTGATTTACCTTAAGATAGCAAGGAGCTCCACCTCTTCAATCTGTAAAGGTTCCATGACCACATTACTTGTTTGCCTTATTTCCCTTGACTCCATACCAGTTTCCTTCGTAAATACAGACGCCAAAGAAAAAAGAAAAAAATTATGATCTCCCCCGTTTCTTCTGGTTCCATACATAGTCGCAGACAAATTTTATCCCTTACTATCCCTTTGCTCTTAACATACCTGTAGAATCTCTTCGGATCATCCTTCAGCTTGACTACCAAAGCTACCTCATGTCTGCTTTTAGCCCTCCTCAATACTTTCTTGTTTTTCTTTCACTTTTATACTCCTCAAGTAACTTCCTCCCTGTTTCCTATACGTGTCATACATCTTTCTCTTCTTCTTTATGAGTTCCAATATCCCTAAAGAACCAAGTTTCCATATTCTTATTCACTTTTTCTTTAATCCTGGCTCGAACATACAGGCTCTGCGCTCTCAATAATTCTCCTTGGAAGGCCTCCGACCGACAAACAACATTCTTGCCAGAGAACAACCTGTCCCAATCCACGCTTTTTAGATTTTGTTCTTATGTCTTCAGATTAGCCTCTTTTTTTTCAAGTTTAGAACCACTACACGAGCGCCTGATCTATCTTTATCCATGATCAAGTTGAAACTAATATTGTTATGATCATTGGAACCAAAATATCCCCCTACACACACTTCCGTCACTTGTCATAACTCGTTTCATTATAGGAGATCTAATATTGCATAGCCTCTAGTCGATATCTCTATATATTGATGTGGAAGACTTTCTTAAACATATTTTACAAATTCCAAACTGGCTAGACATTTAACAATATGGGAGTCCCAATCAATATGTGGAAAATTAGAATCCCCTGCTTTCACAACTTTATGTTTACTGCCGTTTTCTGCCATCTCTCTGCAGATTTGCTCCTCCAATTCTCGCTGACTGTTGGTTGGTCTATAATACAAACCTATTAAAAAAGGGAGTGAGTGTGGCAGACGAAAGTAGCAGGGAAAGCACAAAAAGAAAAGAAGAACGATGTGCTGCAAGAGAATAGGAGGATTGGGTGGAGGAGTAAGGAAGGGACGGATGGATAGAGGGCGACGGAGGGGGATGGCGGGTAACTGGAAGAAGGGAGAGATTCTGACAGACAGCTGGAAGTCCCGGGCTAAACGCTACCAAATTCCCAAACACCACCTCCCCCCCCCCCACCTCGAAAAAGCGGAATGGAGGGGGATAATGCAGGGAACTGTGCTCGGGGTGCAAACGGTGGATGGCCGTGGGGTATCAACAGTTTGGGGTGACAGGGGTGTTCGTGGTGCAGTGGAGAAAGAGAGAGCGGCAGGCAAATGAGGGGGTGGGTTGAGATAATGGAGAAGAGTTGAGAGTGGGGGAAGGTGGAAGAGAGGGAAGAGAGGAATAGTGGAGGCAAGGCAGTGAGAAAGAAGGGACAGAGAGGCTGAGAGAGAGAGAGAGAGAGAGAGAGAGAGAGAGAGAGAGAGAGAGAGAGAGAGAGAGAGAGAGAGAGAGAGAGAGAGAGAGAGAGAGAGAGAGAGAGAGAGAGAGAGAGAGAGAGCGCCATGGGATAACGGAGGAGATATAGAGTGCGCAACTGGAAGAGAGAGACAAGGAAATAATGTAAAGGGCACGAGTGGAGGGGATCTGTTCACGTTAATCGGTGGGAGGGGGAGCTCACTAACCTCGGTGGTGTTTGGTTGTTTGTCCTGGGGCCGTGGTTTCTCGCAGACGGAGCGTCTGAAGCCCCGGCGATGAGCAGGTGTAGTGGGAACGTCCTTCGCGCAAACCAGGAACAAACCGGGGATGTAAATCTCCAGAACAACAAAGGCTCTGTTTGAGGGAAACAAATCACTCCGACATTCCTTCCACCCACCCTCCTTCTCCACATCCCTCCTTCCATTCCTTTCGTCTCTCTCCCCATTCGATTACACTCTCCCTCATCGTCGACATTCCATTTTCCTATGGGCCACCCTCTCGCACACTCTCAATCCCTCTCCACGGCACCTACCACTCCCCCTGGTCTCGGTTCTTCTTTATCAGGTGCTCATCTCGTGTTTCTTTGTGTCGGTCTGACTCCCCTGTCAAAACAGGCTTCCTCTGACAACGGTTTATTCTCCTTCCGGAGCTCAGAGACGCAGAGGATCCTCGACAGGATGGACGACAGCAAGATTTACGTGAATTTCAAATTCTCAAAAACGGACTCAGAGACTCCTTGCCGAGGTGACTGGGGCAGAGAGATGGAGGGACCCCGGGAGTGTGAGATGGGGCGTTGTGGAAGGAGCCCTCTGAAATATATTTTTAATACCCCCTTGTCCCTTCGCTCTCCTCACCATCCTCCCACTCTGCACAAGCCTTATCACTTCCCCGTTCTCCCTCCCTTTCCCTCTCACGTCATTCTTCTGTTCCCCATCTCTTCGCCTTTCTATCCCTCTTTTCCCATCTCCTCCACTCTCCCCGCTCTTGTTCTCACTCTGCCCCTTGTCCCTCTCTTTTCCCTCTCTCCCTTCTACCCATGCATTTCTCATTCCCTCGGTCCACTCTAACGGCCCCTCCCCTCGCTTTCCTTCCTGCAACCACACACTCCTCCATTACCCCTCTCCCCAGCCCTTTCTCACGCTATCTATCCCTCTATTCCCTCTCTCCCTTCCCTCTTTCCCTCCTCTTTTGCCTCCCTCGCCCCAATACTCTTCTTAACCACAGAGTCAACCTGCGTAGCTGCTTTGAGCTCGGACCCCAAGATACCTATGATTCGCCACATTGCCCAGTGTCTTACCATTAATACGATATTCTGTCATTGTATGTGACCATTCAAAATGAACCACTTCACACTTAACTGGGTTGAACTCCATCTGCCACTTAGCCCGGTTTTGCATCCTATCAATGACCCGCTGTAACCTCTGACAGCCCTCCAACTATCCACAAACATTGTGCCATCAGCAAACCTACTAACCCATTCATTCCAGATCTACGTCCAGGTCATTTATAAAAGTCACGAAGAATAAGGGTACCAGAACAGATCGCTGATACACTCCATTGGTGACCGGCCTCCATGCAGAATATGACCCGTCTACAACCTCTCTTTGCCTTTTGAGGGCAAGCCAGTTGTGGGTCCACAAAGCAATTTCCCCTTGGATCCCATTCCTCCTTACGTTCTAAGTAAGCCTTGCAAGGGGTACCTGATAAAATGTTTTGCTGAAATCCACACACAAGACATCAACTGCTCTTCCTTCACCAACATGTTAGGTCACATCCCCACAAAAATTCAATCAGTCTCGTAAGGCACGATCTGCCCTTTACAATGCCATGCTGACAACTCCTAAACATATTATACTTCCCCAAATGTTCATAAATCCTGCCTCTCAGGATCATCTCCGTTATCTTACCAACCGCTGAGGTAAGACTCACTGGTCTATAATTTCCTGGGTTATCGCTTCTCCCTTTCTTCAATAAAGGAACAACATCCACAACCCTCCAAACCTTTGGAACCTCTCACGTCTCCATTGATGATGCAAAGATCATCACCAGAGCCTCAGCAATCTCTTCCTTCGCCTCCCACAGTAGCCTGGGGTATATTTCGTCCGGTACCGGCGATTTATCCAGTTTGATACTTTCCAAAAGCTCCATTACATCCTCTTTTGTAACATCTACATGCTCAGGCTTTTCAGTCTGCTGCAGGTCATCACTACAGTCACTAAGTAATAATGTAAAGTATTCATTAAGTAGCTCCTATGGTCTTATTAAATATTTATTGTGATCTTATGGTCGTATGGTCTCTCCACAGCTGCGCAAGAACAGGAGTCGAAAGTGAAGATCGGAAATAGACCGTACCGTCTGATCTGCCTACTCTGCCTAGTTACATCCGCCCTCATCGTGACAGTGGCCGGACTCACGATCCATGGTGAGTGGAACGGTCTCCGGATGGAGTCAGACCGTAAATAAAGAGAGTGGAATATATTGAGATTGTAAAACACAACAGTGAAATCAACACCCCCCTTACCGTAACACCGATGGAAGAAGGCAGCATACATGAAGATTAGGAAGAAAGGATCAGATGGGTCCATTGAGGGACATATGGTAGCAAGAAAAGAGATGAAGAATGGGCTGTGGAGAGAAAGAATGAAGCAACAGGAGGCCTTGGTGAGTAGGATAAAGGAAAACCCCAAGACATTCTTCAATTATATGAAGAACGAAAGGGTGACAGGAGTGAAGGTAGGACTGATTAGAGATACAGGCGGGAATATGTGCCTGGAGACTGTGGAAGTTAGCGAGGTCCTCAATGAGTACTTCTCTTCGGAATTCGCCAAGGAACTTGATGAAGGTGAGGACAATATGAGAGAATTTAATGTTCTGGAGCATGGTGATATTAGGGGAGAGGAGCTGTTGTAGTTGTTAAATACACAAGGACGGATAAGTCACTGGTGCCTGACGGAATATTCGGCAGGCTGCTTCACAAGGAGAGAGAAGAGATTGCTGAGCCTCTGGCTAGGATCGTTATGTCCTCGTTGTCCACGGGAATGATACGGGAGGATTGGAGGGAGGCGAATGTTGCCCCTTGTTCAAGAAAGTTAGAGAGATAGTCCGGGTAATTATAGACCAGTGAGGCTTACGTCTGTTTTGAGAAAGCTGTTGGAAAAGATTTTTAGAGATAGAATATATGGGCATTTAGAGAATCATGGTCTGAACAGGGACAGTCAGCATGTCTTTGTGAAGGGCCGATCGTGTCTAACAAGCCTGATAGAATTTTTGAGGTGGTGACCAGGTATACGGATGAGGATAGTGCAGTGGGTGTGATATACATGGAATTTAGTAAGGCATTTGACAAGGTTCCAAGCGGTCGAGCTTATTTGGAAAGTCAGAAGGCATGGGATCCAGAGAAGCTTGGCCAGGTGGATTCAGAATTGGCTTGCCTGGAGAAAGCAAAGTGTCGTGGTGGAGGGAGTACATTCGGATTGGAGGTCCGTGAATAGTGGGGTTCAACAATGTTCGGTTCTGGTACCTCTGCTTTTCGTGATTCTATTAACGACATGGATGTGGGGGTAGAAGGGTGAGTTGGCAAGTTTGGAGACGACACAGTGGTTGGTGGTGTTGTGGATAGTGTGGAGGATTGTCGAAGATTGCAGAGAGACATTGATAGGATGCAGAAGTGGGCTGAGAAGTAGCAGATGGAGTTCAACCCGGAGAAGTGTGAGGTGGTACACTTTGGAAGGACAAACTCCAAGGCAGAGTACAATGTAAATGGCAGGATACTTGGTAGTGTGGAGTATAAGAAGGAACTAGGAGTACATGTCCACAGATCTCTGAAAGTTGCCTCAGAGGTAGATAGGGTAGTTAAGAACGCTTGTAGTTGTTAGCTTTCATAAGTCGAGGGATAGAATTTAAGAGACGCGATGTAATGATGCAGCTCTATAAAACTATGGTTCGGCCGCACGTGGAGTACTGTGTCCAGTTCTGGTCGCTCACTATAGGAAGGATGTATAGGTATTGGAAAGGGTACAGAGGAGATTTACCAGTATGCTGCGTGGTTTAGAGAGTATGCATTCTGACTGGAGATAAAGGGAGATAGGGCTTTACTCTTTGGAGAGAAGGAGGATGAGAGTAGGTATGCCAGACATGAAGAGAAATAGCTAAATTGGACACCCAGCGCCTCTTCCACAGGGCACCGCTGCTCAATACAAGAGGATTTAAGGTGAGGGGAGCAAAGTTCAAGGGGTATATTAGAGGAAGGTCTTTTACTCAGAGAGTGGTTGGTGCGTGGAATGCACTGCCTGAGTCAGTGGTGGAGGCAGATACACTAGTGAAATTTAAGAGACTACTAGACAGTTATATGGAGGAGTTTGAGGTGATGGGTTATATGGGAGGCAGCATTTAAGGGGTCGGCACAACATTGTGAGACGAAGGGCTTGAACTGTGCTGTACTATTCCATGTTCCATAGCACGGACACAGCACAAACCGTGATAAAACACGGCCTATACCGTAACATAATCAAGACTCATGCTGACACAGACACGTCATTCACCATCACATCAACAATGCTGTTACCGTAGCACGGTCACGACCTTCAACAAGTCGCAGATACACTCCTGACCGCGACACTGACACGACCATCGCCGTGACACACACGTGTCTGTAACATCGACAGGCCCCTGACCGTGTTACTGATAAACTGCTCAAGCGACACCGACACACACCTCACAGTGACACCGACACGCTCATCACCGTGACACTCAGGTACCGTACACCGTGACACTGAGGTACCGCACACCGTGACGTGATCCGCTCTGCACCGAATCGTGAAAAAGTCTCACACGTCATTGTAACACCCCTTACCGCGACAGTATCACTCCTCAACATAAAACCGATGTATGGCTCACTGAGGTAATGACCCTCACCTCACCCTGACACCGGTAAACCTCTTAACAGATACCGACACATGAATTCAGAATGACACAATGACATGGACATAGAACTCTCCGTTACACCGACACACACCTCAGCGTGTCAGTCTCTCACATACCGTGGCCATGACATGTCTCTCACCGTGGCACAGACATAGCATTCTCTTTGCGACCAGCACACCCCACACCATGACACCGTGTCACGTCATTGTGACCCGGTACACCTCCCGCCGGGGCACAGGAACTCCAATCACAGTGACACCGACACGTTCCTCACAGCAACTCAGACATGCCCCGCACGATACTGACGCAGACACCTATAGTACCGACAAAACCTTCACTGGAACATTGATTTTCCCCCAAAGGTGGCGCCGACGCCTCTCACTGTGCCCAAAGGATATGCTTCACTGTGACACCCTTCACCGTGACACCAACACAACACTCTCTGTGAACGGTTCGGTAGCGTGACGCTGACTCACGTAAAGGCTGAACATCCTTCACCATTTCTCTCAGTGTCACAGATCCGTCACAAGTTCACTGAGATGGAAACGAAGTACAGATCTTTCAACGAAACCAAGGCTCAAATCTGTGAATTGTTAACCAGCAGAAGAGGTGAGGCATCATCCCCCTCTTTCACCCGCTCCTCATCACTGGGCAGGCATGGAGAGAGGAAGCGTCACTCTGTGCTTGACATCGGGAGTGTGTGAAGAGATGGTATGGAGGGTGATTCACTCTGTGTTGGACCCGGTGTTTGTGTGATGGGGCTGCATGGAGGAAGTTTCTCTCTATCTCTGAATCCAGGAGAGTATGATGGGACGGTGTGGAGGGAGCTTCAGTCTGTGTCTCACCCCGGGAGTATGTGATGGGACGGTGTGGAGGGAGATTCACTCTGTGTCTGACACTTTGCTCTGTGGTGTGTTGAGAAGCTGTAGAGGGAGAATCACTCATCCTCTGAGAGAACGGGAGAGTTTATAAAGCGAGCAGATTGAGAGGGGGGATGTCATTTCTTCGGCAGTTTGGACAGGGCACGACTACGCATGCGCGTGAAAGTCGGCCTCTGAAGTAACGAGAGGGTTTAAAAAAGATTAACGGAGCGGACACCGGAGTAGTGGGAGACAGAGTAGGAAGGGTTAGGCTCGAGAGGCGAGCAGAGACTGAGGACGAGCTTGCTCCCAATGAGGTAAGGCTTGGTAAGCTACTTTAATTAATCTAATTCGCTTAGAAATAGGTAATGAAGGCAGCAGTTAGGGCAGTCGAGCGCTCCGTTTGAAGGACGTCGGAAGTCTGGGCGGGCCAAATTGTCCCTGATGACTACACCTGTAAAAGGTGCATCCGGCTGCAGCACTTGACAAACCGAGTTAGGGAACTGGAGCTGGGGCCAGATGAACTTTGGATCATTCGTGAAGCAGGAACAGAAGTAGACAGGAGTTTCTGGGAGATAGTCACCCCTAAGAGTCAGGAGACAGGTTGCTGGGCGACCGCAGAACATCCCTGTGGCTGTTCCCATCAACAATAATTACACCGTTTTGGATACTGTTGGTGGAGACAACCTACCAGGGACAAGTTGCATTGTTCACGTCTCTGGCACGAGGCAAGGCCCTGAGCTCAGAAAGGAAGGAACGAAAAAGAGGAGAGCAGTAGAGATAGGGGATTCAATAGTTAGGGGGCAGATAAGAGGTTCTGTGTTAGTGATTAATAATCTCGGATGGTCTGTTGCCTCTCTGGTGCCAAGGACCGTGATGTCTCGGAACGAGATCTTAGCATTCTCAAGAGGGAGGGTGAGCACTCTGATGCCGTGGACCATGTAGCGATCAATGACGTGGATAGGAAGAAGGAGGAGGTTCTGCACAGAGAGTCTAGGGACTCCAGGGTTGCAATGTCAGGATTGCTACCAGTGCCACGTGCCAGTGAGGCTAGAAATAGGAAGATAATGCAGCTAAATACGTGGCTAAGGAGTTGGTGTAGGAGGGAGGGCTTCATGTTTCTGGACAATTGGGTCTTGTTCCAGGGAAGGTGGGGCCTGTTACGACGGGACGGGTTGCTCCTGAACAACAGGGGGACTAAAGTCCTTGTGGGAAGGTTTGCTAGCGCTGCTGCGGTGAATTTAAACTAGATTTGCAGGGGGAGCGGAACTAGAGTGATAGAGAAAATAGTGAGGTGGAGGAGGATAAAAGTAAAGAGAGAACTGCTAGTGCATGGAGCAAAGCCAGATTTAACATATAAAGAGGCTTTGAGGACAGAGAAACAGAATAAAGGGTGTAAAGGTAGTAAGGTAGAAGGGCAGGTAGTCAGGTGGAAGAGGGCAGCATACATGTGGTTTAGGAAGCAATGATCAGATGTGTCTATTGAGGAATATAGGGTAGCAAGAAATGAGCTTAAGAAGGGGCTGAGGAGAGCAAGAAGGGGGCATGAGAAGGCCTTGGCGAGTAGGGTAAGAGAAAGCCCCAAGGCATTCGTCAATTATGTGAAGAACAAAAGGATGACAGGTGTGAAGGTAGGACTGATTAGAGATAAAGGTGGGAAGTTGTGCCTGGTGGTTGTGGAAGTGAGCAAGGTCCTCACTGAATCCTTCTCTTCGGTATTCACCAATGAGAGGGAACCGGATGACAGTGTGGACAATATGAGCGAGGTTGAAGCTCAGGAGCATTGCTAATATTAAGGGAGAGGAGCTGCTGGAGTTGTTGAAGTACAATAGGATGGATTAGTCCCCGGGGCCTGACGGAATAGTCCCCAGGCTGCTCCACGAGGCAAGGGAAGTGATTGCTGAGACTCTGGCTAGGATCGTTCTGTACTCGTTGTCCACTGGAATGGCACCGGTGGATTGGAGGGAGGCGAATGTTGTGTTCTTGTTCAAAAAAGGTAGTAGGTATAGTCCAGGTAATTAAAGGCCTTACGTCTGCGGTGGGAAAGATGTTGGAAAAGATTCTTAGAGATAGGATCTACAGGCATTTGGAGAATCATATTCTAATCAGGGACAGTTAGCATGGCTTTGTGAAGGGCAGATCCTTCCTAACAAGCCTGATAGAGTTCTTTGAGGAGGTGTCGAGTCAAATAGATGAGGGTAGTGTAGGGGATATGATATACATAGATTTTAATAAGGCATTTAAAAGGTTCCAAACGGTAGGCTTATTCAGAAAGTCAGAAGGCATGGGATGCAGGGAAGTTTGGCCGGGTGGTTTCAGAATTCGCTTGCCTGCAGAAGGCAGAGGGTCGCGGTGGAGGGAGTACATTCGGATTGGATGGTTGTGACTAGTGGTGTCCCACAAGGATCTGTTCAGGGACCTCTACTTCCTGTGAATTTTATTAACGACCTGGATGTGGGGGTAGAAGGGTGGGTTGGCAAGTTAGCAGACGACACAAAAGTTGTTGGTGTTGTAGATAGTGTAAAGGATTGTCGAAAATTGCAGATAGACATTGTTAAGATGCAGAAGTGGGCTGAGAAGTGGCAGATAGAGTTCAACCCGGAGAAGTGTGAGGTGGTTCACTTTGGAAGGACAAACTCCAAGGCAGAGTGCAAAGTAAATGGCAGGATACTTGGTAGTGTGGAGGAGCAGAGGGACCTGGGGGTACATGTCCACATATCCCTGAAAGTTGCCTCACAGGTAGATAGAGTATTTAAGAAAGCTTATGTGGTGGGAATGATGCAACTCTATAAAACCCTGGTTAGGCCACACTTGGAGTACTGTGTCCAATCTGGTCGCCTCAATGTAGGAATGATGTGAAAGCATTGGAAAGGAGACAGAGGAGATTTACCAGGATGTTGCCTGGTTTAAAGAGTATGCGTTATCAACAGAGATTACGGCAGCTGGGGCTTTACTGTTTGCAGAAAGAAGGAGGATGAGAGGAGTAATGATAGAGGTGTGCAAGATATTGAGAGGAATAGACACAGTGGACAGCCACCGCCTGTTCCCCAGGGCACTGCTCAGTAAAAGAGGACATGATTTTAAGGTAAGGGGAGGGAAGTTCATGGGGGATATCAGAGGAAGGTATTTCACTCAGAGAGTGGTTGGTGCGTGGAATGCACTGCCTGAGTCAATGGTGGAGGCAGAAACACTAGTGAAAATTAAGACAATATTAGATGGGTATATGGAGTAATTTAAGTTGGGGGATATATGGGATGCGGGGTTTAAGAGTCGGTACAACATGGTGGGCCGAAGGGCCTGTTCTGTCCTGTACTAATCTATGTTCTATATCTGTGTCTATTTGACGTGTGTGCTGAGGTATTTTCCTTCGGGAGTGTATGATGGATGGTGTGGAGGGATATTCACTGTGACTGATCCTGTTAATGTGCGATGGGACGATGTTGGAGGCGGGGAAAGTCTCTTTGTGCCTGACCTCAGGTGAACATGATGGGACCGCATGGCGTGAAATTCACTCTGTGCGTCACCGCGGGTGTGGTTGATGGAAAAGTGTGCAGGGAGATTCACTCTGTGTCTCACTGTTCCTTGTTCGTGATTTCCAGAGCAAACCTGTTCCGAAAATTGGGTCACAAATAAAGACCGGTGTTACTACATTTCCACGTTTGAAACATCTTTATACAAAGCGATTCAAGAATGTTCAAACCGTGATTCAAGGCTGCTGGAAATCAATTCAAGGGATGAAGCGGTATGTGTCACAGCACGAGAAGATCCCACAGAAACACAGGAATCATCAAACACCCCCGGGGTCAGATACAGAGTGAATCTACCTCCACACCGTCCCGTCACACAGTCCCGGGGTCAGACACAGAGTGAATCTCCCTCCACACCGTCTCATCACACACTCCCGGGGTCAGACACAGAGTGAATCTCCCTCCACACCGTCCCATCACACACTCCTGGGGTCAGACACAGAGTGAATCTCCCTCCACACCAACCCATCGCACACTCCCGGCGTCAAATACAGAGTGGATCTATCTCTACACCGTCCCATCACACACTCCCGGGGTCAGATGCAAAGTGAAACCCCTCCACACTGTCCCTTCACACACTCCTGGCGTAGAACAGAGAGTGCTTCCCCCTCCACACCGTCCCGTCACGCTCTCCAGGGGTCAAACACGGAGTGAATCTCTCGCCACACCGTCCCATCACACACTCCCTGTGTCAGACGTAGAGTGAATCTCCCGCAACCCCGTCCCATCACACACTCCTGAGGTCTGACACACAATGAAGCTACCTTCACAGAGTCCCGGGTGAGATTCCTTTTGTAATCAACTGAGAGAAGCTCCGTATCATAGTTTTCGATTCTTGGCATTAATACAGTAAATTTAAATTTCCCAGAACTTTGTATCCGGCAACCTTGTGTCTGGAACCCCTATATACTGGATTGGAAAATGCGAAAACAGGTGAGATTTGGACTGATCTGTCCGGTGAGAGTTGGGTATTGTGATAGACCTGACGGGAGAAAATGGAATTCGTTTACAGTCTGAAGTAGTTTTGTGGAAAAAGTGTGGGGTATTGGGATTTGTTTGTTAGGGGGTAGGGTGGTACAGTAGGAACAGTTTGGGGCCGACACATGTCTGCCGGGGAAGGACAGGACAGTGGGAATATTTCGGAAACTGGCAGGGGGCGGTAGGGATAGATCAGCACATAGGGTTTATTTTGGTACTGACGTATGTCGGTCAGGAGAGCGCGGTGCAGTGGGATCATTTTGGAGATAGTCGCCGGGCTGTGAGGAGAGGGAGCAACAGCGGGATTAGTTTGGTGAATGACTTAGATTTTAGTGGCGAGAGTAGGACAACTGGATTAGTTTGGAGACCAGTACAGGGAGATGGCACACAGTGGGTTAATGTGATTAGTTCGGAGCTAGTCGCCGGGCTGTGAGGAGAGGGAGAAACAGTGTGATTCGTTTGCTGAATGACATAGATCTGAGGGAAAAGAGCTGGGCAGCGGGTTTAGACGGTGGGAGAGTGGGGTTGTTGCGGGGACTGAAACAGATCAGAAGGGAGAGGAAGGGCCTGTTCGATTCGGATGGGGACTGAGGACAGTGAAGAGGAAGCGGTTCGGTGGAATTAGTTCGGAGGACACGGGGCTCTGGGGAGACAATGGGTCAGTGCAATCGGGGGAACTGACACAGGATTGTGTGGAGACATTGGGACCGTGGTATCAGTCTGGGTACCGGCACCGGGCCGTGGGGGAGAGCATTTGAGTGGGAGGAGTTTGGGGACTGACACAGGCTGTTAGGAGAGAGCGATTTCCTGGGATTAGCTTGGGGATGGTCCGGGCTCGGGTTCTCTGCTGGAGCTGTTTTGTCTCTGTTGAAATTGTTTAATCCTCTTGTATAGGAATGCGAGCTTCCGTCTCGTGTACAAAGGGTCTTCGGGGACGCCCTACTGCAGGCAGTGTGATCCGACTGCAGTCAGTAGGATTTATCCTTGCGATCGTGATCAGCATTTTATCTGCGAGAAGTCGTTGTTCCCGGATATTCCTGAAAAGATCCGGGGTCTCTGTCAACAGCCAGTGGAGGCGACGTGAATCAAATGACTAACTCCAGTCTCCCCTTCACTCTCACTCCCCGATCCCTTCAGATTCCCCGCCCACCCTCTCTGCACCTCCCTCCTACTCCAATTACTCCTCTTAACGCAACCATATTCTTCCCACCACACACCGACAAACCTCTCTCCCCGTCCATCCCCTTCTTTCCCTCCATTACCCCGCCACTCTATTCCTGCTCCCTCTATCTATCTTATTATTACCTCGTACTTCCTCCGCCCGCTTTCTTCTGCTCCCTCTACCCACCTCTTTCACCTCTCTCCCTCTTTCGTACCCCTCTCTACACCACTCTCTTTCCTCACCGTTCACTCTAACCCAGGGATGTCAAACTCTTTTTATTTCACGGGCCGGATTGAGCAAAATGCAGCTTCATGCGGGCCGGATCAGTCGGACGCGTGCGAACGCAGCTTTCGTTGCCTCCGTTTTCTCAGCCTGTTCTCATGCGTCTCAGTCTCTGCTATAACTACAAAGTGTTTCACTTTACAAATTCCGTTTCTTATGAAGAAGACTGCCGAATAAACACTAAAAACCCTGAAAACCTGGTACCTGAATAAACTCAGCAATAGCCATATCATACGCCATAGGCGCTTCGATTACTGGGGCCAGTTTTAATAGTAATTAGGTATTATCTCGCGGGCCAAAGATAATTCCACCGCGGGCCGGATTTGGCCCGCGTGCCTTGAGTTTGACATATATGCTCTAAACCATCTCTCCGATATTTCTCTCTCTCTCCTTTCCACCCACCCTCCCCTCAATCCAGTGCCGTCTGTGACAGTGCAGCCGATCTGAATCCAGTGCCTACCCCTCTATTTCCCCACTGTCTCTTCGTCAACTATCAACCCTCCATCCTCTCAAACTACCTCCTCGCCCTCTCTGTCCCATTCTGCAACTGCTGAGGTGTCCCCATTCTCCCCACTACACACCGGCAAAACTCTGTCCCCATTGACCCCCTGCTTTGTGGCCATTTCCAAACCGTCCCGTTCTTCTCCACCCTCTATTGCCTCGCCCTTTCTCTGCCCGCTCTTTCTCCTCTCTCTCAGGCAACTCTTTCACACTCTCTGCTACCTCTCTACCCCTCTCTCCCCCTTCCCTCTCCATTCTCTCTGAATACTCCGTCTCCATGAGCTCTCTCTCTCTCTTTTTCCTTCCCACCCGCTCTCACCACAATCATGTGCCGTCTGCTTCTCGATAACCCAGCCCTGGGTGAAAGTCTGTGCGCATTCTCTCTGTCCGTGCCCCTCTCGGGTTTATGCACCTCTGTAAGTTTGCAAAACTGATCCAGGGAATATAGTCACAAACTTCCCTCCCTCTCTACATAACCCTTGATTTCCTGCAATATCCCCGTAGAACTCCCTGTACACTCTTTCCTGGTCAGTGGCGTTTATTCTAAAGCAGAAAGCCTCACCGATGTCTTGTACCACTGCAACGTGATCTCCCGACTCCTGTGCTCAGCGCCCTGACCGGTGAAGGCCAGCGTGCCAAGTGTCCTGTCCTATCGAATATTTTTAAGCAGAATCGCTATCTGATTTTTATTTTTTTATCTGAAATTTAGACGGCTTAGAATGTGTTCTTCTGCTGCATCAGAACTGCAAAAAAAGATGTACAGTTAATGTAAATTACAAGCATTAATAAAACCCGCAAAAATGTCGACTGTGTGCTCGTGCGTTCAGAGATGTGATGGCGCAGGGTGAGAAGATATCGTTGTGTGTGGGTGTTCAGTCTCCTGCGACTCCTCCCTGATGGTAGTAACGAGCAGAGAGCTTCTCCCGAGTGGGGAGAGTACTCAGAGATGGATGCCGCCTTCTCGAGGCATCGCCTCTTGACAATGTCCGCGATGGTGGGGAGGGGTGTGACCGTCAGAGTGGCGGCTGAGGCTGGAACCCTCTGTAGCCCGTTACTATTCTGTGCGTTGCAGCATCCACACCAGGCGGCGATGCGGTTAGTCAGAAAGTTCCCCACCGAACATCCATAGAATTTTCTTCATCTTAACTGAGAGAGCACATCCCCTCAAACTCCTAAAGCTGTGATCCCTTCTGAACCGAGACAGTTGTGGATGGTGTTGAACCCAAATGCAGAGTCAGGTCTGGAATTAATTCAGACTCAGACTCGAAATGAACAAGACGGCACCAACCCAAACCAAAGACGACATCACAAGCAGTCGTACTGGAGACGGAACCCTGACGGTTTAGCACTGGTTTTACATTCTAGTCTTCTCAAAATGACTGGGCAGAGGGAAGTTACACATAATATCTAAATCGCGAGTGTGTGATGGGACGAGGAACAAGAAGTTTCACTCTATGCCTCTAACAGGGAGAGAGCGACGGGACACTGTGGGAGGAGGTTTAATCAGGGCGACGGGACAGTGTGGAGAAAGCTACACTCCGTCTCTGACCCCGGAAGTGTGTGATGTGATGTTGTGGAGGGGGCGTTGCTCAGTGTATGACTGTCGGAGTCATCTACTCATACAATTCTGGCGTTAGGACAGATTTCAATGAGAAAAAATTAGAAAGCAGTGCCACGAGGTTCTTTTATTTATGTGTTTGTTTGTTTGTTTTGTTTGAACAGCGAGCAAGCAATGAAGCCGATTCATTAAGCAAGTGCAAGAAATTATGACGTTGATTGTTTTCTTTTTCAGTTAATCTATAGTTTGCTTCTTTATAATTGCACAGTTAGAGCATTAGGGATGTCTGGCAAGAGAGTTGAATGTTTTCATTGCAGGCCATGGGACGGAGAGAGAACTCCAGTCACACCGACGACGTCACCTGTGAGAAGTGCATCCAGTTGGAGCTCCTCGCACTCGGCGAACACTAGGGGGCAGCACACCGCCCGACGTTGCACAGCCACCTCATTTTCTCTCCAAACGAGTAACCTCTCAGTTTACACCTGAACTGGAGTGGACATAACACCTCAGTGGGGGTTTGCATTAAAAAGGGGGAATGGTGCGGATTAAACTACAGTTGCAGGGGAATGGAAACCGGGCTGGCATAACAGTTAGTGGAGTGGTTGTCGGGGCAGATGTTGGTAATTCCTCTGACAAAGTCAGGAAGCAAAATGTTGAGCCTGCTGGGACTCATGTTCTAGCCTGCGGACATCTCGATGCAGGAAGTATTGTACGAAAGGCAGATGAGCTCAGGGTAGGGGCCAGCGACTGGAATTATGATATTGCAGTCATTAGCGGGAGGTGGTTGCAGGGCGGGCAGGACAGTTAGCTCAGCATTCCGGATTTTGGTTGAGGAGGAAAGAATTCAATGGAGATGGGCGGCTTTAACTGTCACATCAGATGCATTGACAAACACAGGGGAAGAGAGGTTTAATGTGGCTGTTTCGCTCTGAGTCTGACTGACGGAGTCGTTGTGACAGCGCCTCGCGTTTGTTTGAACCACAACCAATCAGGGAAGCGGATTCATCAGCAAAGACTAAAACACATGAGACAGGACCCACTGTTGATGGATTTGTTTTCAATGTATTTATTGTTTCCTTCAATTAGAGCAGTAGGCCATGCCTGGCAGGAGAGTTGAATGCTCCTATTGCAGGACGTGGGACGACAGGGAGACCTCAGTGTCTCTGACGACTTCACCTGTGAGAAGTTCATCCCGATTGAGCTTCTCAGAATCGGCGTTAAGGGGTTGGAACTGGAACTGGATGAATTTGGGATCATTCGGAAAGCTGAGGGGATGATAGCAAGGACATATTGGGAGAAAGTTAGACCTAATGTACAGATCACAGGAAACTGCGTGACAGTCAAGATGATGAAAGGGGTTAAACAGCCAGACCTAGGTTAGAGTGCCCCCTGTGGCCAACCCCATCAATAACAGGTCTACCAACTTGTATACAAATGACCAAGTAGAGGGAAGTAACTCAGGTCAGGTCTCTGGCACTGGTTTTGTCTCTGTGGTTCAGAAGGGAAGGGGGAGGGCGAGATGAGGAGAGGTGTGATGAGAGGGGATCATTTGTTAGGGAATGAGAAAAGACGTTCTGTGTGTGATAGAGGGATTACTGGATGTTATTTTGCCTCCCGAGTGTCGGGGACACTACCACTCTGAGCGGGTCCTCAGCAATATATAAGTGGGAGGGTGAGCAGGCGAAGTTCGGTACGTGCTGATGCGGCCAGAAATAGGAAAGCAACACCTACTAACACGTGGCTAATGTGTCAAGGTATGAATGAGGGTTTCTGATAGTTGGAACATTGGGTTCTCTTCTAAGGAAGGTGTGACCAGTGTATGAGGCCAGTTTCAATATAATCCCAGTTGAATTCTCATTCAATCTTACATGAATAGGCATAAATGCAGCCAGACGAAACAGTGTTATTCCAGGACCAAGGTACAAAAAAAAAACTTTAATATATAAGGCTTAAAATAGGCCACAACGCAGCTTGAGTCCCGGGGTCCACAGAATGCGACCGAAATCTGGATTCGATACCAACAAAGGTTCTCTTCTGCCGAGCGAACACTAGAGGGCGGCACATACAGCTGCCCGGAGTCTGCGCCACAGCGCCCCAACGTGGCGCAGCCCCTTCATTTTCTCCGCCACCGAGCAAATCTCACCGTTTCCACCTGGACTGGACAGGAACTCAGCGGGAAGTCCTGTCATTAAAGAGGAGGAGGGGTGGGGATCGAATCAGAGATGCAGGGGGATGAAAAACAGAATGCCAAAACAAATAGCGGAGTGTTTGTTGAGGCAGATGTGGTTAAGACCACAGACAAAGTGAGGAAGGCAAAGATTGAGCCTGCAGGGAGTCATGTTCTGAGCTGCCCCTGTTTCAATGCAGGAAGTATTGTAGGAAAGACCAATGAGCTCAGGGCAGATTTTAATGGCTGGAATTATGATAGTGTAGACATTAGTGAGACTGCGTTGCAGGGCTGGCAGGAGCGTCCGCTCAACAGTCCCGGTATCGGGTGTATTAGTCGTGATGAAGCAGGAAGTATTCAAAGTCGAGGGGCAGCTTTACTGGTCGCTTGAGATTCATTGACAAACTCAGGGAGAGAGGGGTTCATGTGCCTCTTTGACAGGGACGTTAATGTGCAGGGAATGCAGGGAGATGGTTGTTGTGCAGTCAGAATTGATTTACTCAATTGGTATATCACAGCATTGTGGGGCGAAGGGTCTGATCTGTTAGTTGATTTTCGTTCACTGCTCTGCAAGAGGGGCAAAAGACAGATTTCAACTCATCGAGTGGGCAGACAATGGGGTGTGTTATGACACGGACTTTGAAGATAGATTGTTAAACACGGAGTACTAGAACTTCACAAACAGCATAGGCAGTGAGCGAGCCACACAGCTGTCACTGTGACACCTACACACCCCTCACCATGACATGAACACAGCCCCGACCGGACGCTAAGCAACTCCAAACCGTGACACCCGCACTCACCTCGCCGTGACGATCTGCGTTACAGGGTTGCAACTGGAACTGGATGAACTCGGGAATCATTCGGGAAGCCTAGGGGGTGACAGTGAGAACATATAGAGAGGTAATTTCACCCAGGGTGTAGGTTACAGGAAACTGGGTGACAGCCTGGAAGGAGAAAGGGGTTAAACAGCCAGAGGCAGTGCAGTGACCCCTTGTGGCCAACCCGCTCAATAACAGATAACCCCCTTGGATACATCTGGATGGGAGGAGTGATGTGCAAATGACCAAGCAGGGGAAAGTCTCACCGGTCTGGTCTCTGGCACGGAGTATGGTTCTGTGGCTCAGCAGGGAGGCAGGTGAAATCTGGTGAGTTTTATAGATAGGGTTCTCATTGTTAGGGGGACGGAAAAAAGATACTATGGACGAGAACCAGATTCCTCGATGGTATGCGTTCGTTATGGTCACCAGTATATAGGAGGCAAAAGGGACGCTGTTCTCCAAACTCATGTGTGTGCAGGTGTGTCCAAAATTAGAAAATTAGAAACACACACACACACACACGCACACACGCACACACGCACACACACACACACACACACACACACACACACACACACACACACACACACACACACTTATGCAGCTTGAGACAGCTTGGGCATTTTTAATGTCACTGCATTCTACAATTGTTCACAAAACAGATTGTATTCTGCCGAGCGAACACTGGGGGGCAGCACGGACTCCTGCCCAGAGGCCGCGCCACACCTTCCCCACCTTGCTCAGATCCTTCATTTCCTCTCCCATGAACAATTTTCTCAGTTTATACCTGAAGTGGAATCGAACTAATATCCCAGCGGTAAGGTTTGCCATTAGAAGGGGAGAGTGGTGGTATAAACTAGAGTTGCAGGGACATGTAAATAAGAACGCCATTACAGATAGTTGAGAGGTTGTTGGGACAGTTGTTGTCAAGACTTCTGAAAAAGTCAAGAAGCAAAAGGTTGAGCCTGCTGGGACTCATGTTCTGAGCGGCGTACTTTTCAATACAGTAAGTATTGTTTGAAGGGCCAATGCGCTCAGGTCAGGGGTCAACGCCTCTAAACCTGACACGGCAGATATTAGTGAGACTTGATTGCAGGCGGGACAGTACCGTTTACATAAGCTATGAACGAGACAAACAACCCTCACTGTGACAGGGAGATGTCCTTCAATGGGACACTGAAAGTGTTTCGGCCACAACCCACATCTGACATGAACACGCCCCTCATCGTGACACTGACACACTGCCAGGCTCTGCACCACAGCAGGAACTCACCACTCAAAGATACCAACACAGAGTCAGGCACTGACCCGTAACACGAATACAGTCCTCCCTGTATGCATAACACCCTCTCTCTCCAAAACCTCTCCCCCATCCGTTAACCTACTCCTACACTATTCGCAGTCACCGTCACACAGACTGCAGTACACCACTCCCGTCTCCGTCACCCATCCCTAGCCTGCAAGCAACCCCGTCTTCGTGACCCACATCCTCTCCTGCACACTTCGCCGTCTCCATCATCGCGTACGTACCCATCTCCCCATCTCCGTGATCCAGTCCACCCGCTAAACACCCCCATCTACGTCGCCCACCCCTACTCTCCTCCCACTCTGTGTTACAGGCAATTGTGGGGAGTATGAGGGAGAGATGCCGGCTTGTGTTTCACCTCCCCCCGTACCATAGCTATCGATCGTCAGGATCTAAATCTCACCACAACTCTGCATGCACAGGCCGGTCATGTGGTTGAACACCACTTGCATCAGTGCCTGCAAACTCACCACCCTTTCCCTGGCCTCCTCTCTCCTCCCCTTCCTTCCTCTAACGGCAGCACACAGTCTGCTCACACACACACACCATCTCCGAGAGACACACACAATTCAAGACTACTGGAAAGCCGAAAGGCTGGGTATTGGTGAGTGGGGAGAACGGAGGAGGGAGAGGGTTTCGTACTTTTGCTGACTCCGGTAGAGTGTGCTGCGATGGTGCGGGAGGTACTTCACATGTCTGACCCCGGGAGAGTGATGGGATAATATTTAGGGAGCTTCGCTGGTTATCCGACCCAGGAACTGTGCGGTTGGACGGTATGGACGTCGCTTTACTCTGTGTGTGACCCCGGAGTGTGGACTGAAACAATTTGCAGGAAGTTGCACTCTGTGTACGATCCCGGGGGTGTGTGATGGATCATTGCCGAGGGAGCGTTATTCACTGTATGTTTCCAGGAGTGTGTGATGGGATTGTATTGAGCGATTTTCGCTCTGTCTGTGATTTCTAGCCATGGGGCAGTCGATTTCGGCGTTTAACCAGACTCCAATCAGAAACAGGGAGGAAGAAATTGGTGCCTCACACGTTCTACTCTAACGGCTAAATCTGAACACCCTTTCTGTGGCCTCACTCTCCTCCCCTTCCTTCCTCTTTTCACAGCACACCATTTCTTCTCTATGATTCTTTTTTTATAATATATTTTACTGAAGCAACCAGCACAATATAGAATACATAATGGATTACATTTTGCTCCATTTTGCTTTTGTATCTTTCCCCTCAACAAACCTCCCCTCACCCGCCCTCCCGGAACATACAATGGCTGCTAATGTATTTACAATACAACACTTCACAAATACAAGTGCATACATTTCACAGCCACACCCCCACACTAATTGAAGACAAAGTCCCACACACCTCTACAACATCTCAGATGATCCAGAATAGACTCATATTACAATTCATCAACCACCCTGTGAGGTAATCAATATGCTTGTTAAAAGGGAAGCAATTTCCCAAGTACAATCAAATGCCCTCAGCTGGTAGGTACTTCCTTAAGACTCCCAAAATATGACAAGAAAGTCCCCCATTTCCAATAGAACTTTCTCACAGACACCCTCTGAGTGAATTTAATCTTTTCTAATTTCAGAAAAATAAACATTACGCCCTCTAACCAAGCAGCAGCAGATGGGGCAGTGGCAGATTTCCAGACCAGCAAGATTCTCCTTTGGGCCAAAAGCGATGTAAGTGAAATTATATCCGACTGGTTTGCATTTAATCCAAAAGCATCATCTGCCACACCAAATACAGCTATAAGCGGGCAAGGTCTCAGTGTCACCCCCAAAACCACACTGATCATTTTAAAAACCAGTGCCCAGTAGCTAACAAGCCGAGGGCAAGACCAAAATGCATGCACTAAACCAGGCGGAGAGAAGGAACACCTGTCACAGCCAGCGTCTGTCCCAGGATATATGTCAGCACGCCTGACTTTACCTAAATGTACCGTGTAAAACTTTAAATTGTATGAGCCCGAGTCTAGCACATGATGACGAGGAATGAACCCTATTCAATGCTTTTGCCCAATATTCCTCAGCCCGATCCACACCAAGGTCATCCTCCCAGCTAGTCGTAGTTTTGTTTAGATCTTGAACTCCCAAAGACATCAGCAGAGAGTATAGTACAGAGAACAGCCATTTAGTATTAAAGCTAAGAGTGAGTTTGTCCCACAACATAGCAGGTGTTAGATCAGGAAAAGAGGGAAGATATTCCTTGACAAAGTGGAGAATCTGCAGGTATTGAAAATAAAATGATTATACGGAAGGCCATATTTACTGCACAGGTTACCAAAGCTATTAAATATATTATCAGTGCACAAATCCTTAATGCACATAAGACCGTTCAAACCCCATTGTCTAAAAACTGAATCGAGTGTGAAATAGAAATAGATGGTTTCTATGAATGGGGCCCAAAACTGAACTGATGTGAACGTATAGTGGCAGCGAAATTGATTAAGCATTTTGAGGGTGGAGAACACGACAGGGTTAGATGTGAATTGTGAGGATTTCAATGGGAATGTTCTATGACCCCTCTCCTAACATCTTGAAATAATGTGGTTGACTTAAGTGCAATAGAAAAAGGCTCAACTGCAATTGCAAAAGGATTCTATGATTCTTAAGTTGGTGAGTGAGCAGCTTGACGTCCTGGTCCATATATGTTCCAATGAAATCGATATGTATGAGAAGGTGGTTCTGCACAGTGAGGTCAGGGATTTAGCTATTATATTAAAGGACCAGATCATAACCCGTCCCAGTGTGTCCAGACCTAGGAAGACCATATAGTTCAGCACGTGGCTCAAGCTACGGTGCAGGTGGGAGGGATTCAGAATTCATTGTGTTTATTCCAAGGAAGGTGGGATCTGTACAGAAGAGATGGAAGGTGGTTTACACATAAACTGGAGAGGAACTGATATCCTAGCGGGATGTTTGTCAGTACTGTGCATGAGAGATTTGGGAGAGTATTTGAACTGGAGATGCAGGGGGATGGGATCCAGAGTTCGAGAGCAGATAACAGAGTCGATATGGAGACAGATATTGTTAAGACTTCAGAAAAAGTCAGGAATCAAAAGGTTGTGCAGCATGTGACTGGTGCCCTGAGCTCCGTATATTTCATTGCAGGAAGCTTCTAAGAGGCGAAGTTGAGCTCAGGGCATGAATCAACACAGTGAATATGATATTGTGAACATTAGTGAGAATGCGGTGTTGGAGGGACAAGCAGGACAGCACGATATATCGGGGTTCCATATTGTAGACGTGAGAAAGTGGAAGAATTAAAGGAGGAGGGGTGACATTACAGGGCTGAGTAAAATATCACCGCAGAACACACAATGGAGCACAATATTGGCCCTTCCACCCACAAAGTTGCGCCCAACATGTTCCTACCTTAGAAATTACTTGGCTTACCGATAGCCCTCTATTTTTCTAAGCTCCATGTACCTAGACATAAGTCTCTTAAAAGAGCCTATTGTATCCGTCTCCACCACCGTTACCGGCAGCCCATTCCACACACTCACCGCTCTCTGCGTAAAACACCTACCCCTGACATCTTCCATGTACCTAGTCCCCAGCACCTTAAACCCGTGTCCTCTTGTGGCAACCATTTCAGCCCTGGGAAAAAGCCCCTGACCATGCACACGATCAATGCCTCTCATCATCGTATACACCCCTATCAAGTCACCTTTCATCGCTCCAAAGAGAAAAGGCTGATTTAACTCAACCTGTTTTCATAAAGCATGCTCCCCGATACAGGCAACTTCCTTGTGAATCTCCTCGGTACTAATTCAATTTGGTTTTGTTTGTTTTTAATTGAAATTCACCATCAACCATACATTTCCATAAGATGTATCTCAGATATAGTACATATTTATCATATAGTCATATATGCCACAAATCTCCACATGATATTTATCTGAGGTTTACACTTATAGAACAGAGAGGAAAGAAAGAACAAGCGAAAGGAGAAAACGATGTACAAGTAGGGAGTGATCTTTTTTACAACATATTCATTGTTTTGTGAGAATAAAATCAGGCCTATGAGGTGTTATTTAGTTAAACCATTTCCTACAGAATGAATCAAATTGTTCCAACTGATGATTAACAGATGCTGTTATCCTCTCCATTTTGTAAAAGTCCATTGTAATTTTCATCCATGCATTTAAGGTTGGGCTCTCCTGTGATAACCATTTCATAGTATGAGTATTTTTACCAGCCACCAGCAGTATATTCATTAAATATTTATCTCTTTTCAATAATCTTTGAGGTACATACTGGTGAGGCGACCAGAACTGAGCACAGTACTCCAAGGGGGGCTGACCAGTGTCCGAAGTAGCTGCACCATTAGCTTTCGGCTCCTAAATTCAATTCCACGGTTGATGAAGGCCAATGCACAGGATGCCCTCTTAACCACAGAGTCAACCAGCGCAGCTGCTTTGAGCGTCCTATTGACTCGAACCCCAAGATCCCTCTGATCTTCCACACTACCAAGAGTCTTGTCAATAGTATTATATTCTGCCATAATATGTGACCCACCAAAATTAACCACTTCACTCTTATCTGGGTTGAACTCCATCTGCTATTTTTCAGTACAGTTTTGCATCCTATCAACGTCCCACTGTAACTTCCGAGAGCCCTCCACACTATCCACAACACCTCCAAACTTTGTGTCATCAGGAGACTTACTAACCCATCGCTCCACTTCCTCATCCAGGTCACGAAGAGTAAGGGCCCCAGAACAGATTCTGAATGCACTCCACTGGTGACCGACCACCATGCAGAATTTGACCCGTCTACAACTTCTCTTTGCGTTCTGTGGGAAAGCCAGTTCTGGATCCACAAAGTAAGTCCCCTTGGATCCTATCCTCCTCACTTTCTCAGTAAGCTTTGAATGGGGTACTTTAACACATGCCTTGCTGAAATCCATATACACTACATCGATTGTTCTTTCTTCAGCTGTGGAAATGAGGAAATGAAGAATAAAAATGTATGGCCATGACATTGGAGCTACATTGTAGACCTGCGAACAGTCTGCTGGATTATGAGGAACAGATCTGCAGAGAGATCGCAGACTGTCAGAATCATAGAACCATAGAACATTAGGGGTAATCATTAGGGGTAAACATTGGGATAATTCAGGGGTAAGTTTTTTTACACAGAGGGTTATGAGTGCCTGGAATGACTTGCCAGTGAAGGCGGTGGAGCCTAAAACATTAGGGATATTTAAGAGCCTCTTGCCCAGGCACATGGATGAAAGAAAAATGGAAGGTTATGGGGCAGTATGAGTTTAGTACAGTTTTAAGGATTATTTGGGTCGGTACAACATGGAGGGCTGAAGGGCCTGTACTGTGCTGTAGTGTCCCATGGTGCTATGGTTCTATCACATCACAGAAACAGGCCGTTAGGCTCTTCCTGGCTGTGCCGAAACATTTTTATGCCTTGTCTCACTGACCTGCACCTGGATAATATCCCTCCATACACCTCTCATTCATCTACCTGTTCAAGTTTTTCTTATATGTTAAAAGTGAGCCCGCATTTACCACTTCATCTGGCAGCTCATTCTGCACTCCCACCACTCTCTCTGTGTGGAAACCTCTCCTAACGTTCCCTTTAAACTTTCCCCCCTTCTCCCTTAAAGCCTGTCCTCTGGCTTTTTCCTACCCTAGTCTCAGTGTAAAAAGTCTGCTTGCATTCACTCTATCTATACCCATTATAATTTTATCTACTTCTCTCAAATCTCATTTCATTCTTTTACACTCCAGGGAATAAAGTCCAACCCTATTCAACCTTTCTATGTAACTCACTTTCTCAACTCCTGGCAACATCTTTGTAAACCTTTTATGCACTTCTTCAAACTTATTAATATCCTTCTTGTAATTCGGTGACCAAAACTGCACTCAATACTCTAAATGCGGCCTCAGCAATGCCTTATACAACCTACCCATAACATTCTAACTCTTATACACAATACTTTGATTTATAAAGGCCAATGTACCAAAGCTCTCTTTCGACACTGTCTACCTGTGAACCCACTTTTATGTTATTTTTATCTGTTTTCCCAGATCCCTCTGTTCTTCTGCACTCATCAGAGCCTGCAATTTACCTTGTATGTTCTACCTTGGTTTGTCCTTCCAAAGTGCAATACCTCACACCTGTTTGTATTAAACTCCATCTGCCATTTTTCAGCCCATTTTTTCCCCATCTCGTCGAAAACCCTCTGCAATCTTCCGCACTCTCCACTATATCTTCAGTCTTTGTGTTGTCAGTAAATCTGCTGATCCAATTCACCACATCATCATCCAGATCATTGATATAAATGACAAACAACAATTGACACAACACTGATCCCTGTGCACACTACTAGTCACAGGCCTCCACTCAGAATAGCAATCCTCCACTACCACTCTCTCGCTTCTCCCATTGAGTCAATGTCTAATCCAATTTACTACCTTATCATGTATACCTAGCGACTGAATCTTCCCAACTAACCTCCCATGTGGGACATTGTCAAAGGCTTTACTGAAGTCCATGTAGACAACATCCACCGCCTTCGGTTCATCCACTTTCCTGGAAACCTCCTCGAAAAACTCCAATAGATTTGTTAAACATGACATACCTACCACAAACAAAGCCACGCTGACTCTGCCTAATAATTCCCTGTCTGTCTAAATACTTGTAGATCCTAACTCTTTGTACTCCTTCCTATAATTTACCTGCTACGGACGTCAGACGTACCGGACTATAAATTCGGGGATTACTTTTAGAGCCTTTTTTAAACAACGGAACAACATGAGCTATCCTTCAATCCTCCGGCACCTCACCTGTGGATACCGACATTTTAAATATATCTGCCGGGGCCCCTGCAATTTCAACAGTAGTGTCCTTCAAGGTCCGAGGGAATACCCTGTCAGGTCCTGGGGATTTATCAACTCTGATTTGCCTCAAGATAACAGGCACCTTTTCCTCTTCAATCTCTATAGGATCCATGACCTCACTACTTGTTTGCCTTATTTCCAATGACTCCATGTCAGCTTCCTTAGTTAATACAAACTCAAAAATAAAAACATTTAAGATCTCCCCCGTTTATGTTGATTCTATACATAGCCGACCACTCTGATCTTCAAGTGGACTAATTTTATACCTTACAATCATTTTGCTCTTAATGCACCTATATGAGCTCTTAGGATTACCTTTCACCTTGACTGCCAGAACTGTCTTCTTTTAGCACTCCTGATTTATTTCTTAAAGAGTTTTTTGCACTTTCTGTACTCGTCAAGCAACTTTTTTGCTCCCTATTTCCTATACATGACATATATCTCTTTCTTCTTCCTTATCAGAGCTCCAAGGTTCCTTATTCTTATTCACTTTTCTTTTATTCCTGACAGGAACATACAAACTGAAAAATCCTCCTTTGATGGCCTCACACTTACCAATCACATCCTTTCCAGAGAACAACTTGTGCCAATCCACATGTTTAGAACATTTCTCCTTTCCTCAGATATGGCCTTTTTCCAGTGTAGAACCTCAAACTGAGGACCAGATCCATCTTTATCCATGAGCACGTTCAAACTAATGGCGTTATGATCACTGGAAACAAAATGTTCCCCTACTTACACACTTCCGTCACCTGTCCCAACTTGTTTCCTAACAGATCTAATACTGCATCCTCTCTAGTTGGTACTTCTTTATACTGATTTAGAAAAGTTTCCTGAGCACATTTTACAAACTCTAGACCTGCAACAGTATGGGAGCCCCAATCAATATGTGGAAAATTAAAATCCCGTACTATCACAGCCTTATGTTTCCTGCAGTTGTCTGCGATCTCTCTGCAGATTTGCTCCTCTAATTCCCGCTGACTGTTGGGTGGTCTATAATACATCCTCATTAATGTGGTCATACCCTTATTGTTTCTCAGCTCCGCCCTAATGGCCTTGGTAACAAACCCTCTAATCTGCCCTGCCTGTGCACTGCTGCAGCATTTTCCCTGTTAGCAATACCACACGCTCCCCCCCCCCCCCACCTCACACACACACCCTTCATTTCTCTTCCTCTAACAAGTCTGAAACATCGGAACTCTGGAACACTGAGCTGCCAGTCCTGCCCCTCCTGTAGCCAAGTTTCAGTAATGGCGAGACAGTCGTAATTCTATGTGTCAATCCACGCCCTCAGCTCGTCAGCCTTTCCCACAATACTCCTAGCATTGAAATTGACACACCTCAGATTATTACCGCCAAATGCAACCCTTCTATTTGTGACTTTGCCGGAATAATTAACATCATTTACTTTCACCCACGCTCCACTATCTAGTCTGGCGCTCAATCGCCCACCCCTGCAAATCTGGTTTAAACCCTCCCCAGTAGCACTAAAAAAGCCCTGCAAGGATATCGGTACCCTTGTAATTTAGGTGTAACCCACCTCTCTTGTACCGGTCCCACCTGCCCCAGAAGACGGCACAAGTATCCTGAAATCTGTAACTCTGCCCCTAGACCAGTTCCTCAGCCACGTGTTCATCCTCCAGAGCATCCTACTTTTACACACACTGGCATTATTCTCATCTTGAGATTACCACCCTCGAGGTCCTGCTTTTTAACCTCCTACCAAGCTCTCTATACTCCCTGTTCAGGACCTCCTCACTCTCTCTCCCATTGTCATTGGTACCGATGTGTACCATGACATCTGGTTGATCACCCACCCACTTCAGAATGCTGACCAGGCGATCCACGTGCCCTTTCCTCTTCCCTCGCCTGACGGTAACACAATTATCTGTGCCCTGCTCCTTTGGCGTAACAACCTCCCTGAAAATATTATCTATAAACTCCTCATTCTCCCGAATTCTCCGGAGGTTGTCCAGATCCTTCTCAAGATCCGTAAAGCGGTTTGTTAGGAGCTAAGCTGCAGCTGGGTGCACTTCCCGCAGGTGTCGCTGTCAGGGACACCAGAGGTCTCCTTGGCTTCCCACATCCTGCAACAGGAGCATTCCAACATCCTGCCCGGCATTCTGTCTATTCTAAGCGAACAAAACAAAACATACCGTAACCTACCCTCGCCTCTGGCTGCTCACGCCGAAGCCTGTTGAGCCAATGCCGAGCCGCTCTGCTCATTCTCATTCCACGACCCGCTCTCAACGCTGCACGCTAAAAAAAACAACTTTGGCGCTTACGTCACGCGCCTGCGCAGACTAGTCTAATTTCTCCGAGCAGCAAAACACAAGATTTCTCTCCGAGATGCCTTTACTCCTTCCCTCTCAGCCTCTTGCTTCGTTGTATAAAGGATTTTAGGCTTACTTTCTAGAGGGATTGAATTTAAGTGCTGGGAGGTTATGCTGCATCTGCACAGAGTAGTGATGAGGTGGCACCTGGAGTACTGCATGCAGTTCCTGTCTCCTGACTTGAGAAAGAATGTGCTGATTTTGAAGGCGGTGCAGCGGAGTTTCATCAGGTTAATTGCAGAGATGAGGGGATTGGACTATGAGGAGATATTGGATCTCCTGCGACTCAATTCACTGGAATTCAGAATATGACAGGAGATAGTATAGAAACAGATAAAATATGAAAGGTGATAGATAAGATAGAGGCAGAGAAAGTTTTCTCTGAAAGTAAAAGTTGCATGCCATTTTGGACAATGACTCCCATCCACTCCATAGTTTACTGGTTAGGCACAGGAGTACATTCAGCCAAAGACTCATTCCACTGATATGTAACACTGAGCGTCATAGGAAGTAATTCCTGCCTGTGGCCATCAAAATTTACAACTCCTCCATCGGAGTGTCGGACACCCTGAGCCAATAGGCTGGTCTTGGACTTATTTCCACTTGGCACGATTAACTTATTATTATTTAATTATTTATGGTTTAAATATTGCTAAATTTCTAAACTACTCTTGGTTGGTGCGTCTGTAACGAATCCCAATTTCACTCGGGATCAATAAAGTATGTCTGTCTGTCTGTCTGTCTGTCTGTCTGTCTGCCTGTCTGTCTGTCTGTCTGCCTGTCCTATGACGATAGTTTGAGTAAATTCGGCCTTTTATCCTTGGAGCGACCGAGGATGAGAGTTGACCTGAAAGAGGTGTATAAGATGTTGAGAGGCGTTTCTCGTGTGGAAAGTCAGAGTCTTTTTCCCAGGGCTGAAATGGTTGCCGCAGGAGGACACCGGTTTAAGGTGTTGGGGAGCAGGTACAGAGGAGACGTCAGAGGTAGGTTTTTCACTCTGAGAGTGGTGAGTGATTGGAATGGGCTGCCGGCAAATGTTGTGGAGGCGGATACGATAGGGTCTTTTCAGAGACTTTTGGGTAGGTATATGGAGCTTAGAAAAATAGAGGGCTATGGGTAAGCCTAGTAATTTCTCGAGTAGGGACATGATTGACACAACCCTATGGTCCGAAGGGTTTATATTGCGCTGTAGGGTTATTTTCTATGTTTTATGTGTTTTTCTATTAGATAACACCTGAGCTAGGGGACACTGCTAATAGTCTTACCATTAATGCTATATACCTAAGGCTCCTGTACCTGCTTCCTGTTGGTTGATGGGTAATATCTGTTCCCGAACCTCGTGTTGTGAGTCCTGAGGCTCCTGTACCTCCTACCTGGTGGTTGAGGAATAATAACTGTTGTTCAACCTGGTATGTGTCCTGAGGCTCCTATACATCCCTCCATCCCTCCTGATGGTTGAAGGTTAGTAACATTTCCTGAACCTCGTGGTTTGTCACTTGAGGCTCCTGCACCTGTTCCCGATGCTTGAGGGATAATAATCGCTCCTGAACCTTGCGATGTGTGTCCAGAGGCTTCTGTAACTCCCTCCTGATGGCTGAGCGGCAGTAAGTGTTCCTGAACCTGGTGGTGTGGGTCCTGAAGCACCTGTACCTCCTTCCCGATTGTTAAGCGGTAATAGTCGTTCGTAATCCTGGTGGTGAGGCTTCTGAGGCTCCTGTACCCTCTTACTGCTGGTTGAGGGGAAATAACTGTTCCAGAGACCGGTGGTGGTGAATGGCCTGAAACTCCTGTATCATCTTCCTGATGACTGAGAGGTAATCACTGTTTGCGAACCTGATGGTCTGGGTCCACAAGGCTTCTGTACCTCCTTTCTGATGGTGGATGATTAGTAACTGTCCCTGAACCTGGTGGAGAACGAGCAGAGGATCCTGTAACTCCTACTAATTGTTGAAGGGTATAGCTATTCCTGAACCTGGTGGTGTTGGTCCCGATGCTCCTGCACCTTCCTCCTGATGGTTGAGGGGCAGTGACCATTTCTGAAACTGGTGTGAGTCCTGAGGCACCTGCACTTCCTTTCTGATGGCTGAGGGTTAATATCTGTCCCGAACCTGGTGGTTTAGGTGCTGAGGCTCCTGATGGTTGAGGGTGAATATTGAGGGGAATTAACTGTTCCTGAACTTGGGGTTGAGTCTTGAGGTCAAATATCTACAGAGACCGATTCTGCGAAATCTGGATGGTTACAGGGTAATCTCCCTTCAGTGAGGGTACTCGTGACTATTTACATCAGAAACGACATGATGTCTCCCTGTAGGTTCAGAATTTCTTTGTCAGCAAAACTGAAACGGTCACTCACTGTTCTCTGTTCCACATTTACAGAACAAACTTGTTGACAGGGATGGATCAACAGGAAAGGCGCTTGTTATTTTATATCAACGGTGGCCAAACCTCACGGTGAGGCGAAGAAAGAAAGCTCAAACAAGGATTTAAAGCGGCTGGAAATTAGTTCAATCGAGGAAGAGGTTTGTGCCAGACCATGTGAGGATGACTCCACACTGTCCGGGGCCTGACAAAGTGAATCTCCCTCCACACCGTCCCATCACACACTCCCGGGGTCAGACACAGAGTGAATCTCCCTCCACAGCGTCCCATCACACACTCCCGCGGTCAGACAAAGACTGAATCTCCCTCCACAGCGTCCCATCACACTCTCCAGGGGTCAGACACAGAGTAAAGCTCCCTCCACACCGTCCCATCACACACTCCAGGGGTCAGACACAGAGTAAAGCTCCCTCCACACCGTCCCATCGCACACTCCCGGGGTTAGACACAGAGTGAATCTCCCTCTGCACCGTCCCATCACACATTCCCGGGGTCAGACACAGAGTGAATCTCCCTCTGCACCGTCCCATCACACACTCTCGGAATTTGACACAGAGTCAGGCTCCCTCCACACGGTCCAATCACACACTCTCGGGGTCAGACGAGGGAATCTCCCTTCACACTGTCCCATCACAGACTCTCGGGGTCAGATACAGAGCAAAGCTCACTCCACACTGTCCATTCACACACAACCGGGGTCATACAGTATGAATCTCCCTACGCACCGTCCCATCACAAACCCCCGGGACGTGACAGAGAGTCCTTCAAACCGACTCTGCATACACTCCCGGGGTCAAACACTGAACGAACCTCCCTACACTGCATCCCACTACACACAGCCGGGGTCAGACAAAAGTAAATCTCCCTCCACAGCGTCTAATCACACAATCAAGGGATCAGACACAGAGTGAGGTTCCCTCCACACTGTCCAATCAGACCCACCCGGGGCCAGACATGTGGTGAATCTCCCTCCCACCGTCATATAACCTACTCCTGATGTCCGACATAATCTCCCATTACTAATCTAGAATTGTTGGGGGGTTGGAACCGAACTGAAGTGACTATGGAAGAGGAGGTTGGCTTACGGATAGACAAGGCTTACTGAGAAAGTAAGGAGGCCTGGGATCCAAGAGGACATTGTTTTGTGGATCCAGAACTGGCTTGACCACAGAACGCAAAGAGCAGTTGTATCCGGGTCATGTTCTGCTTGGATGTCTATCACCAGTGGAGTGTCTCAGGGATCTGTTCAGGGACTCTTACTCCTCGTGATTTTTATATATTTTTATATATAACCTGGTGAGGAAGTGGAGGGATAGTTTGCTGATAACTTATGACCACACTATGACACAAATGAACAACTTCACACTTATCTGGGTTGAACTCCTTCTACCACTTCTCAGCCCAGTTTTGCAACCTATCAATATCTCGCTGGAACCTATCACAGCCCTCCACATAATCCACAAAACCTCCAACCTTAGAGTCATCTGCAAACCTACCATCCCATCCCTCTACTTCCTCATCCAGGTCATTTTTAATAGTGCAAACAACTTTCCTGCTTCTATCTTATCTATCACCTTTTATTATTTTATCTATTTCTGTTTATCAGGAACTTAGTAAAATAGAAGGCCATACGTAAGCCTGGTAGTTTCTGAGGTAGGGACCTGTTCGGTACGACATTCTGAGCCGAAGGGCCTCTATTTATCTGCAGGCTTTCAGTGTGGTCATGTTTCTAAAGGAAAGTGTAAGCCAGTTACCCGACCCACAGTGGTTTGGAGAGTGTTGGAGTCTATTAATATAATTCAGGCACTTGCTGACACATGATAAAATATGTCAACGTCAGCTTGGTTTCTGTGAGGGGAAATCTTGCTGACAAATCTGTTAGAGTTCTTTGAGGAAGTAACCAGCAGGGTGACTAAAGCACAGGCAGTGGATGTCATTTACTGGACTTCAGAAAGTATTTGGTAAAGTGCCATGAATGAGGCTGCTTAACAAGGTAGAATCCTGTGGCGTTACAGGAAAGAGACTGGCATGGATAGAGGAATGCCTGACAGGCAGGAGGCAGCAAGTGGGAATAAAAGAGGCCTTCTCTGGTTGGCAGCCAGTGACTAGTGGAGTTACTCAGGGGGTCAGTGTTGGGACCGTTACTTTTCTCATCATTTGTCAATGATTGAGTGGAATAGATGGCTTTGTGGCAACGTTTGCGGATGAAACGAAAATAGGCGTAGGGGTCAATTCCATCGTCAAAATCCTAGAACAATGTTGCTTTCTAAACGTCTCTTAAAAGTCCCCATTAGATCCGCCTCGACCACCATTGCTGGAAGTACAATATCGCTCTGTGGCAATCCATAGTCTCTGTGTGAAAATCATGGCTCCGACAACCCCTTGTGCCATCATCTAAGCGCCTTCAAAATATGACCAAGCCCCTCGAGGACGCTGGGAGAGAGAGAGAGAGATGGGGGAGAGCTGAGACAGAAAGAGCGGGAGAGGGAGTGACTGTGTGAGTGTGTGTCTGTGTGTGTATGTGTGTGTGCGTGTGTGTGTGAGAGGTAGGGAGAGAGAGAGAGAGAGAGAGAGAGAGAGAGAGAGAGAGAGAGAGAGAGAGAGAGAGAGAGAGAGAGAGAGAGAGAGAGAGAGAGAGAGAGAGAGAGAGAGAGAGAGAGACGGAATACGGAAGAAAAGAGAGAGCGCGCCACTGGACTCTGTCCACCTCTCTCCGAGGGAGGTGACTCTTTCATCTCGGTGGATGTGCTGGGTCTTCGTCGTGGGGCCGTGGTTTCTCGCAGACAGAGGGGCTGAAGTCCTGGCGATGGTCAGGAGCTGTGGGCGCGTCCGTGGGTCAAATCAGCAAACAACCGAGGGGTGCAAATCTCCAGGACAATTGAGGCTCTGTCTGAGTGACACAAATCCCTCCGACATTCGCTCCATCCTCTTTCCTGCCCTCGGTCTCTTCTTCCCTTTCCTTTCCTCTATCCCACTCCGATTCCTCTCTCCCTCCATCGACCTCTTTACTTCTCCCTCATCACTCCCCCTCCGATTCCTTTCTCCCTCCATCGTCCACATTCCTTCTCCCTCATCCCTCCCCTTCCTGCACTCTGTTACTTTCTATATCGCTTTCTCCTCCCAATCCTCGTCTCCGCTCCCTCTCACTCAACCCCTCCCTCTCCTCACCTCGTACGCGCGCACTCTCTCTCTCTTTTCTCCCTCCTCCTCCCAATATCTCTCCAAAGCTCCCCTCTCTATTTCTCCCCTTTTTCCCTTTTTCCTTTCCCAGTCTTTATCGCTCTATTTCCCTTTCTCCCCACAGTCCCGACTATCTCCCAGTCACCCGTTTCTCTCCCTCCACTCTCCTTCCCATCTCTCTCCCTCTCCCCATTTCTCCACACTTTCACTGCTCTACCCCACCACTCTAATCATTCTCCAACGCCCCCATCCTCTCTCATCCCCGCACTTCCTACGCCTGCTCTCGGTTCCTCTCTTTATCAGCTGTTCATCTGCTGTTCGTTGGTGTCGGTCTAACTGTTCTATCAACGCGGGCTTCCTCTGACAACGGCTGCTTCTGCTTTCGAGCTCAGAGACCGAAAGAATACTAGACAGGATGGACGACAGTGAGACTTACCTGAATGTGAAGTTCACGAAAATGGACTCACGGTCACCTTCACAAGGTGAGTGGGTCTCAGAGACGGAGGTAGGGAGTTTCACTCCGTGTTGATCCCGGGAGTGAGTGATGGGACGGTGAGGATGGAACTTAACACAGTGTCTGACCCCGGGAATGTGTGATCGGAAGGTGTGGAGGGAGCTTCACTCTGTGTCTGACCCCGGCAGTGTGTGATAGGACGTTGTGGAGAGAGATTAATTTCGTGTCTGACCCAGGGAATATATGATGGGACGGTGTGTAGGCAGATTCACTATGTGTCTGACCCCTGGAGTGTGTGATGGAACGGTGAGTAGGGAGATTCACTCTGTGTCTGACTCTGGGAGTGTGTGACAGGACGGTGTGGAGGGAGATTAACTCTGTGTCTGACTCCGGGAGTGTGTGACAGGACGGTGTGGAGGGAGATTCACTCTGTGTCTGACTCCGGGAGTGTGTGATGGAACGGTGAGTAGGGAGATTCACTCTGTGTCTGACTCTGGGAGTGTGTGACAGGACGGTGTGGAGGGAGATTCACTCTGTGTCTGACTCCGTGACTGTGTGATGGAAGGTGTGGAGGGACCTTCACTCTGTGTCCGACCCTGGGAGTGTGTGATGGGACGGTGTGGAGGGAGCTTCACTCTGTGTCGACACCGGGATGTGTGTGATAGTACGGTGTGGAGGGAGATTCATTTTATGTCTGATCCCGGGAGTATACGATGGGACGGTGTGCACGGAGTTTCACTCCGTGTCTGACTCCGGGACTGTGTGATTAGACGTTGTGTAGGGACATTCACTCTGTGTCTGACCTCTGGAGTGTGTGATTGGACGTTGAGTAGGGAGATTCTCTCTGTGTCTGACTCTGGGAGTGTGTGACAGGACGGTGTGGAGGGAGATTCACTCTGTGTCTGACACCGGGACTGTATGATGGGACGGTGTGGAGGGAGCTTCACTCTGTATCTGACCCCGGGACTGTATGATGGGACGGTCTGGAGGGAGCTTCACTCTGTGTCTGACCCCGGAAGTGTGTGATGGGACGGTCTGGAGGGAGCCTCACCCGACTTCTGACTCTCCCTGTTCTGTTCTGTCGTGCACGCAACCTAATGTCAAAAACATCTCGTCACCCCGGGTCCGGACAGATCGAGGTCAGTTTCAGTTGGTCAGTTGGTCAGTTGGATAGAGAATTGGTTGGCAAACAGAAAGCAAAGAGTGGAAATAAACGGGACCTTTTCAGATTGGCAGGCGGTGTCTAGTGTGGTACCGCAAGGCTCAATGCTGGGACCTCAGTTGTTTTCAATATGTTTTAATGATTTAGACGAGGGAATTAAATGCAGCATCTCCACGTTTGCGGATGGCACGAAGCTGGGCGGCGGTGTTAGCTGTGAGGATGATGCTAAGAGGCTGCAGGGTGAATTGGATAGGTTAGTTGAGTGGGCAAATTAATGGCAGATGCAATTTAATGTTATCCACTTTGGTTGCAAGAACAGGAAAACAGATTATTATCTGTTTGGTTGCCGATTAGGAAAAGGGGAGGTGCAACGAGACCTGGGTGTCATTGTACACCAGTCATTGAAAGTGGACATGCAGGTACAGCAGGCGGTGAAAAAGGCAAATGGTATGTTGGCATTCATAGCAAGAGGATTCGAGTACAGGAACAGGGAGGTTCTACTGCAGTTGTACAAGGCCTTGCTGAGACTACACTTGTAGTATTGTGTGCAGTTTTGTTCCCCTAATCCGAGGAAAGAGATTCTTGCCATAGAGGGAGCACAAAGAAGGTTCACCAGATTGATTCCTGGGATGGCAGGACTTTCATATGAAGAAAGACTGGATCGACTAGGCATATAGCCACTGGAATTTAGAAGAATGCGGGAGGATCTTATTGAAACGCACAAAAATTCTAAAGGGATTGTTCAGGCTAGATGCAGGAAGATGGTTTCCGATTTTGGGGAGGGGGTCCAGAACGAGGTGTCACAGTTTAAGGATAACGGGGAAGCATTTTAGCACAGAGATGAGGAAAAACTTCTTCACACAGAGAGTGGTGTATCTGTGGAATTCTCTGCCACAGGAGACAGATGAGGCCGGTTCATTGGCTATATTTAAGAGGAAGTTAGATATGGCCCTTTTGACTAAAGGGATCAGAGGGTATAGAGAGAAAGCAGGTACAGGGTTCTGAGTTGGATGATCAGCCATGATCATGCCGAATAGCGGGGCGGGCTCTAAGAGTCGAATGACCTACTCCTGCACCTATTTTTCTATGTTTCTATGTTTCATCTTTGTTGGATTGATCCTGTTTAGGTGACGTGTCCAATCCTGCCGAGAGATGTCAGGGCAAACGTACAGTTACCCTATTGATTCCCTGTTTGAGTATCAGAAGGAGTGAACGCGTGGGAGAGACGATGGGAGGGTCTCTGAAATGTGGTGTGTTCGGTTGGGAGGGTGCCGTGAAGAGTGAACCCCTGGAACGGACGGTATAGAGGGAGCGCCGTGGGATGTTTTGAGGAGAGCGTGCTGTAGAAGTTTCGGTGTGGAGAGAGCGCGGCATGAAGCCTTAACTACTGTCTCCCTTTTTAAATCCCACTCCCTTCCTCTCTTTCCCCTTCTCTCCCCTCCCTCACCTCCCCCACCCTCTCTTCTCTCCCTTCTCTCTCCGTCTCTCCCCTCCTCCCTCTCCTCGTTTTCCCTTCTGTCTCCCACTGTCCCCTTCTCTTCGCCCTCTCTCATTGCCCCCTCTCTCTCCTGTCTCTCCTTTATCACAATCACCGACTCTACCACTGTCGGTCTCTGCCTCGCGCTCTTTCCCTCTCTCCCCGCTACCTCTCATCATTTCCCGTCCGCCCTTCCGTCTTCAAACCTCGCTCTGTCCCTAAATTTGCCGCTGATATCCCCTCTGCCTTTTCCTCCTCTCTATCCACGACACTTTCCCTTCTCCCGACTTCTCTGCCCTCGCTCTTCTCTCTCTCTCTCTCTCTCTCTCAAATGTTCTTCTTTTTTTTCACTCTCCCTTCTCAATCCCCCTCTCTTTGGCCCTCTCTCACACCTCTCCCTGACCTCTCACTGTTCCCGATTCTCTCCCCTGTCCCGCCCCCGTCTCCGCATATCTCTCCCCGTTCTCCCTCCCCAATCTTTCTCTCGGATCTTCCCGCCCATCGCCCCTATCGCTGTCTCCCCCTCTCTGTCCATCGCTCTTCTCTTCTGCCTCGCTGTGTCTCTCCTCTCTCTCCCCCCCCTCCCTCAACCTCTCTCTAGCTATCTCACTCCTCTGTCTTCTCGCTCTCTCTCTCTCTCTGACACCCTCCCCCATTTTCTACCGCTCGCACTCACTTCCTTATCTGCCTGTCTGATTTGCTCTCTCTCAGACGGTCTGAACTCCAGCTACTCAGAGCTGAACTTTCGGAAAGAGAAACCCAGCATTGATGAGGACGAAGATCCTCCCATTTCCTCGGGACCCGGCGGGCCGTCAACCACTGCGGAAACAGGTCAGAGTTCGCAGAAATGACGTCATTCTGGAGGGGTCACGTGTCATACTCGCAAGTGTCCAAGCTTCTAATGCATCTGCTTCGACCACTTCCTCAGTCTCGTTCCATGGACTGACCACAATCTGGTAACAAAAGGCTGACACTCGGATCCACAATGAAATTCCTTTTAGTGAGGTGTTTAAATGATCTAGATGAAATTGTAGATGAGTGGGCTAGAAACATAGAAACATATAAAACATACATCACAATACAGGCCCTTCGGCCCACAAAGCTGTTCCTGACATGTCCCTTCCATAGAACTACCTTTAAACTTCCCTACCTTTAAACTGCATTGGCTTTACCCATAGCACTCTATTTTTCTAAGCTCCATGTACCCATCCAGGAGTCTCTTAAAAGACCCTATCGTTAACACCTCCACCACGGCCGCAGGCAGCACATTCCACGCACTCACCGCTCTCCGCGTAAAAAAACTTACCCTCTGTACGATCTTCCAAGCAGCTTAAAACCATGCCCTCTGGTGCTAGGCATTTCTGTCCTGGAAATAAGTCTCTGGCTATCCGCACGATCAATGCCTCTCATCATCTTGTACACATCTATCAGGTCACTTCTCATTCTTAGTCGCTCCAAAAAGTAAAGGCCGAGTTCTCTCAACCTATTCTCAGAAGGCATGCTCCCCAATCCAGGCAACATTCTTGTAAATATCCTCGCACCCTTTCTGCGGTTTCCACGGCTTTACTATAGTGACGTGAGCAGAACTGAGCACAGTACTCCAAGTGGGGTCTGGGCAGGGTCCTATATAGCTGCAATGTTACCTCTTGGCTCTTAAATGTATATAAAATGATCTGGATGAAATTGTAGATAGGTGCGTTAGCAGGTTTGCTGATGATACGGCGAGGGGTGGTGTGTGGAGAGCGGAGAAGACTGGCAAAGAATTCAGTGTGACATAGATCAGTTATAGATATGGTTTGGAGACCGGGCAGATGGAGTTTAACCCGGACAATCATAAAATGTTACACCTTGATAGGTCAATTGAGAGAAATGACACACTATCAGAGCCAAGACCCGAAACAGTGTTGAAGCATAGAAACATGGAAAACCTACAGCACAAAGCAGGTCTTTTAGCCCACAATGATGTGCCGAACATGTCCTTACATTAGATGGACAGAGGATCCTGGGGTCCATGTTCACAGCTCCCTGAACGTGGCTGCACAGTTTGATGGGATGGTTAAGAAGTCCGATGGCATTACTGCCTTTATTAGTCGGGGCATTGAGTACAAATGTCAGGGAGTTATGTTGCAACTTTATAAAAATCACTAGTTAGGCTGAATCAGGCGTATTTTATACAGTTCTGGTCACCCCATTATTGGAAGGATGTCAGGGCGTGGTGGAGCCTCCGGAGAGTTTTAACAGGACTCTGCCGGGATTCGGTGGCATGTGTTACAACGACCTGACTGATCGCTGGAATGTGTCAGACACCTCTCAGCCTTTGCCATGTCAAGGAATTTGGAATTTGCTGAGGCACCAAAAGGCACTGGTGAGGACACACTTAGAGTATTGCGTGCAGTTTTGGGCTCCTTATACATTCTGACATCCGAGAGGGCTCAGAGAAGATTCACGAGAATGATTCCAGGAATGACAGGGTCGCTGTATGAGGAACATCTGGCAACCCCTGGTCTGTATTCCCTGAGGTTCAGGAGAATGAGGGGGGATCGTTCCGAATGCTGAACGGCCTGAACAGATCAGATATGGAAATGACATTTCTCATGGTAAGGAATTCTAGACAAGAGGGCACGGCTTCAAGACTGAAGGAAGCCCTTTTCGAACTGAAGTGGGAGAAATTACTTCAGTCAAAGGGTGGTAAAGCTGTGGAATTTATTGCCACGAGCAGTTGTGGAAGGAAAGGCACTGGGTGCGTATAAGGCAGAGAGATTTTGGTTCCTAATTATCCAGCGTTTCAAAGGGGATGGGGCGGGGAGTGGGGATGACTGAAAGAATTAGATCAGCCCATGATTGAATGGCGGAGCGGTCTCGGTGGCCCGAGTGGCCTACTACTGCTGCTATATCTTATGAAACATAGAAACAGAAAAAAACCTGCTGCCCAATACAAGCCTCTTAAAATACACTGTCTTATCCGGCTCCACCGCTGTTGCCGGCAGCCCATTCCACGCATTCTCCACTCGCTGAGTAAAAAACTTAGCCCTGACATCTCCTCTGTACCTACTCCCCAGCACCTTAAACCTGCGTGCTCCTGTGGCAACCATTTCAGCCCTGGGGAAAAGAATCTGAGTAACCACACGATCAATACCTCCCATCATCTTGGACACCCCTATCCCCGTTCGCCCCAAGGAGGAAAGGCCGAATTTAGTCAACCTGTTCTCACGAGGCCTGCTTCCCAATGCAGGCAACGTGCTTGTAAATCTCCTCTTCACCTTACCTCTGGGCTCCTAAATTCAATTCCACGATTGATGAAGGCCAATACACCATACGCCTTCTTAACCACAGAGTCTACATGCGAACCCCCTTTGAGCGTCCTGCGGACTCGGACCCCAAGATCCTTCTGATCCTTCACATTTCCAAGATACATAATTAATACTATATTCTGCCATCATATTTGACCTATCAAACTGAATCACTTCACACTTATTTGGGTTGAATTCCAACTGCCACTTCTTAGCTCTGTTTTACATCCTATTGATACCCCGCTGTAACCTCTGACAACCCTCCACACTATCCATAACACCTCCAACTTTTGTGTCATCAGCAAACATACTAACCCATCCCTCCACTTCCTCATCCAGGTTGTTTATAAAGATCACGACGAATAAGGGTCCCAGAACAGATCCCTGAGGCACTCCACTGGTGACCGACCTCCATGCAAAATTTGACACGTCTACAACGAGTCTTTGACTTCTGTGGGCAAGCCGGTTGCGGGATCCACAAAGCAATATTCCTTTGGATCCCATGCCTCCTTACTTTCTTAATAAGCCTTGCATGGGGTACCTTATCAAATGCCTTGCTGAAATCCATGTACGTTACATCTACTCCTCTTCCGTCATCAATGTGTTTGGTCACATCCTCAAGCTCGTAAGGCTCAACCTTCCCTTTACAAATCCATGCAGATTACTCCTAATCATGTTACACCTCTTCAAATGTTCAAATGTCTTCCCTCTCAGGATCTTCTCCATCAACTTACCAGCCACTGAGTTAAGACACACTGGTCTATAATTTCCTGTGCTGTCTTTACTCCCTTTCTGGAATAAGGGAAAAACATCCGCAACCCTCCAATCATTCGGATCCTCTCCCGTCGCTATTGATGATGCATAGATCGTCGCCATAGGCTTAGCAGTCTCCGCCCTCACCTCCCTCTGCAGCCTACGGTACATTTCGTCCGTTCCAGGTGAATTATCCAACTTGATGCTCTCCAAAATCTCCAGCACATCCTCTTTCTGAATATCTGCATGCTCAGGCTTTTCAGCCTGCAGCAAATCATCACTACAATCATTAAGATACTGAAGTATTCATTAAGCAGCTCTTATGGACTCATTAAGTATGTATTATAATCTTATGATCGTATGGTCTCTCCACAGCTGCGCAAGGGCAGGAGTCGAAAGGGAAGATCGGAAATAGACCGCACCGTCTTATCTGCCTACTCAGCCTAGTTACATCCGCCCTCATCGTCATAGTGGCCGGTCTCTCGATCCATGGTGAGTGGAACGGGCTTCGGCTGGAGTCAGACTGTAAATAAAGAGAGTAGAATGAATTGTTATTGCAAAACACCACAGCGACACCAACCCCTTACTGTAACACCGATTAAAAACCCCTACCATAGGGAAGAGTGATGATCATAGAACATAGAACATACAATAGTAAATCACATTACAGGCCCGTCGGCCCACAATGTTGTGCCGACACTCAAACCCTGGCCCCATAAAACCCCCCACCTTAAATTCCGCTATATACCTGTCTAATAGTCTGTTAAACTTCACTCGTGTATCTACCTCCTCCATTGACTCAGGCAGTGCATTCCATGCACCAACCACTCTCTGAGTGAAAAACATTCCTCTAATATCCCCCTTGAACTTCCCTCCCCTTACCTTAAAGCCATGCCCTCTTGTACTGAACAGTGGTGCCTTGGGAAGAGGAGATAGCTGTCCACTCTCTCTATTCCTCTTAATATCTTGTACACCTCTATCATGTCTCCTCTCATCCTCCTTCTCTACAAAGAGTAAAGCCCCAGCTCCCTTAATCTTTGATCATAATCCATACTCTCTAAACCAGGCAGCATCCTGGTAAATCTCTGCTGTACACTTTACAATGCTTCCACATCCTTCCTATAGTGAGACGAACAGAACTGGACACAGTACTCCAACTGGACCAGAGTTTTATAGAGCTGCATCATTACATCTCGTCATGGAACCTTGTCAAAAGCCTTACTAAAATTCACGTAGATCTCATCCACTGCACTACCCTCATCTATATGCCTGGTCACCTCCTCAAAGCAATCTATCAGGCTTGTTGGACACGATCTGCCCTTCACAGAGCCCTGCTGACTGTCCCTGATCAGACCGTCCTGATGAGGTCCTGAATTGTGATTTTCGGGAACTAGGCAGACGTCGGAAGAACAGGACCTCAAGGGTGGCATTCTCAGGATTGCTGCCAGTGCTACGTGATAGTGATGGTAAGGATTGGAGGAGATGGCTGTTGACTGTGTGGCTGAGGAGTTGGTGCAGGGGGCAAGGCTTTAGATTTCTGGATCATTGGAATCCCTTCTGAGGAAGGTGGGACCTGTACAGATTGGATAGGTCTCGAGGGGGAGGAATATCCTTTCAGGTAAGTTTGCTGGCATGGTTCGGGAGGGTTTACAATAATCTGCGAGGAAGATGGGACCCGGAGCGATAGATAAGTGGAAGAAGTGTCTGGAGTAAAGCCAGATCTAACATATAGAGAGGCTTTGAGGAAAGAAAAGCAGAATAAAGAGTGTAAAGGTAGTAAGGTAGACGGGGTAAAGTGTGTGTACTTCAATGCAAGAAGCATCAGGCACAAAGGTGATGAACTGAGAGCTTGGATACTTACATGGAACTATGATGTACTGGCCATTGCAGAGACATGGCTGCAAGCTGAGAAGGAATGGATAATCAATATTTCTGGATATCAGTGTTTTAAAAGGGGTAGAGAGGGGGGAAAGGGGAGGATGGGTGGCATTACTCGTCAGTTGCAGAAAGGTTGGGTAATGTAGCACTATCCTTTTTTGAGTCTCTATGGGTGGAAGTCAGGAACAGGAAGGGCGAAGCTACTCTATTGGGAGCATACTATATGCCCCTGGTAGCAGCAGAAATACAGAGGAGCAGATTGGGAAGATGCAAAAATAGGAGGGTTGTTATCATTGATGATTTTAACTTCCTTAATATTGATTTGGCACCTGATTAGTTCCAATGGTTTAGACGGGGTAGATTTTGATAAGCGTGTCCAGCACGGATTTCTGTCACAGAGTGTTGACCGACTGACTAGGAGGAATGCCATACCAGATCTAGTATTAGGTAACGAACCGGGTCAGGTCACAGATCTGTCAGTGGGTGAGCATCTGGGGGACACTGATCACAGCTCCCTGACCTTTAGCATTATCATGGAAAAGAATAGAATCAGAGAGACAGAAGAAATTTTATTTGGGGAAGGGCAAATATGAGGCTGTTAGACTAGAACATGCGGGTGTGAATTGGTATGATGTTTTTGCAGGGAAATGTACTATGGACGTGTGGACGATGTTTCTGGATATCTTACAGGATGTTAGGGATATATTTGTCCCGGTGAGGAAGATAAAGAATGGTAGGGTGAAGGAACCATGTGTGACAAGTGATGTGGAAAATCTAGTCAGGTGGAAGAAGGCAGCATACATGAGGTTTTGGAAGCTAGGATCAGACGGGGTTATTGAGGAATATAGGGTAGCAAGAAAGGATCTTAAGAAGGAGCTGAGACGAGCAAAAAGGGGGCATGAGAAGGCCTTGGCGAGTAGGGTAAAGGAAAACACCAAGGCATTATTCAATTACGAGAACAAGAAAAAGATGAAAGGAGCAAATGTAGGACTGATTAGGGATAAAGGTGGCCTGTAGGCTGTGGAAGTAATCGAGGTCGTCAATGAATACTTCTCTTCGCAATTCACCAATGAGAGGGAACTTGATGACGGTGAGGACAATATGAGTGGGGTTGATGTTCTGGAGCATGTTGGTACTAAGGGAGAGGAGGTGTGGGAGTTGTTAAAATTCATTATGACGGATAAGTCCCCGGGGCCTGACGGCATATTCCCCAGGCTGCTCCACGAGGCGAGGGAAGAGATTGCTGAGACTCTGGCTAGGATCTTTATGTCCTCGCTGTCCACGGGAATGGTACCGGAGGTTTGGAGGGAGGAGAATGTTGTCCCCTTGTTCAAAAAATGTGGTAGGGATTCTCCGTGTAATTATGAGCCTTACGTCTGTGGTGGGAAAACTTTTTGAAAAGATTGTTAGGAATTGGATCAATGGGCATTTAGAGAATCGTGGTCTGAGTAGTGACAGTCAGCATGGCTTTGTGTAGGACAGATCGTGTCCAACAAGCCTGATAGATTTATCTGAGGATGTGACCAGGCATATAGATGAGGGTAGTGTAGTGGATGTAATATACGTGAATTTTTTCAGGCTTTTGACAAGGTTCCACACAGTAGGCTTATTCTTAAAACCCGAAGGCATGGGATACAGGGATGTTTCCCAGGTGGATGCAGTATTGGATTGCCTGCAGAAGGCAGACGCTCGTGGTAGGAGGAGTACATTCGTAATGGAGGGTTGTGACTAGTGGTATCCCACAAGGATCGGTTGTGGGACATCTACTTTTCGTGTTTTTCATTATCGACCTGGATGTGAGGGTAGATGGGTGGGTTCGCAAGTTTGCAGACGTCACAAAGGCTGGTGGTGTTGTGGGTAGTGTACAGGATTGTCGAAAAATGCAGAGAGAAATTGATTGGATGCAGAAGTGGACTGATTAGTGACAGATGGAATTCAACCCATAGAAGTGTGAGGTTTTACAGTTTGGAAGGACAAACACCATTTACAAAGTAAATGGCATGACACTTGGTAGTGTGGAGGAGCAGAGGGATCAGGGGGTAAATGTCCACAGATCCCTAAAAGTTGCCTCACAGGTAGATAGGGTACTTCGGAAAGCGTATGGGGTGTTAGCTATCTTATGTCCAGGGATAGAGTTTAAGAGTCGCGAGGTAATGGTGCAGCTCTTTAAAACTCTAGTTAGGCCACACTTGGAGTACTGTGTCCAGTTCTGGTCGCCTCACTACAGGAAGGATACGGAAGAATTGGAAAGGGTGCAGTGGAAATTTACCAGGACTTTTCTTGGTTTCGAGAGTTTGCATTATGATCAGAGATTATGGGAGCTAGGGCTTTACTCTTTGGAGAGAAGGAGAATGAGAGGAGACATGATAAAGTTATAAATGATATTAAGAGGAATAGATAGAGTGGACAGCCAGCGCCTCTTCCCCAGGGCAGCACTGCTCAATGCAAGAGGACATGGCTTTAAGGTAAGGATTTGGAAGTTGAAAAGGGATATTAGAGGAAGGTTTTTCTTTATTCAGAGAGTGGTTGGGGCGTGGAATGCACTGCCTGAGTCAGTAGTGGAGTCAGATTCATTAGTGAAATTTAAAAGACTGCTGGAAAGGTATGTGGAGGAATTTCTGGTAGGGAGTTATATTGGAGGCAGGGTTTAAGGATCGGCATAACATTGTGGGCCGAAGGGCCTGAACTGTGCTGTACTGTTCTATGTTCTATAACACGGACACACCCCGAATCCTGATAAAAACACTGCCTTTCCCGTAACACAATCAAGACTCTTGCTGACACCGACACGCCATTCACCATAACATCAACAGTCCTGTTACCGTAGCACGGTCACGACCTTCAACGAGACACAGATACACTCCTGACCGCGACACTGACAGGAACATCGCCGTGACTCACACACATGGCTGTCACACTGACCACAACGTACCCCTCACTAACATCGACATGCTCCTGATGCTTACTGATAAACTCCTCAAGGGGACACCGAAACACACCTCACAGCGACACCGACACGCTCTTCACCGTGACACTGAGGGAGCGTACACCGTGACAACTTCACGCTCCTCAGCGCGATCCGCTCTGCACCGCATGGTAACAAAGACTCAGCAGTCACTTTAACACCCCTTACCGAGACAGTATCACCCTTCAACATAACACCGATGCACCGTTCACTGAAGCAATTACCCACACCTCACCCTGACACAGACAAACCCATCACAGTGATACCGACACCTAAATTCACAATGACAGCGACATATTACTCTCTGTGACACCGACACACACACGGTGGCCATGACATGTCTCTCACCGTGACACAGACCTATCCCGCTCTGTGAGACCAGCAAGCTCCACACCATGACACAGATACTCCACCCACGGCGACAAAACCAGGCCCTCACCCTGACATTTTCCACATCTTGACATCGAGATACAGTTCATTGGGACCCGGTACACATCTCGCCGGGGCACAGAAACACTTATCACAGTGACACCGACACGTTCCTCACAGCACCTCCGACATGTCCTGCACGATACTGACGCAGACCCCCATGGTAATAACAACGAAACCTTCACCGGGACATTGATATACCCCTCAGCGTGACACAGAAAAGACCATCAAGGTGGCGCCGACGCATCTCACTGTGTCACCAGCAAATCGTTCACTGTGACACTGACACAACACTCTCTGTAATACGTTCGGTCGCGTGACGCTGACTCACGTGTCACTGTAAACGCTAATCATCCTTCACCATCTCTCTCAGTGTCACAGATTCCTGAGTCTCAGATCACATCCGGCAGAAACTTCCAGCTCTTTTGGGAAGAGTATCACGAGATGAACAGGACCCAGCGCCAATGTCGACTACAAGTCCATTGGTTAAACTCAACCCTTGAATCCACAATATCGGAGAATTCCCACCTCAATCTCTCCCAGAGAACCTGTCTCAAGAATCTCTCTGCGCTCAACTCTAATCTGTCCGATCTTAAACGAAGGCACAGCGATCTCCGTCACCAGTTCACTGAGATGGAAACGACGTACAGATCTGTCAACGAAACCAAGGCTCAAATCTGTGAATTTTTGACCAGCAGAAAAGGTGAGGCATCATCCCCCTCTTTCACCCGCTCCTCATCACAGAGCAGGCATGGAGAGAGGAAGCGTCACTCTGTGCTTGACATCGGGAGTGTGTGATGGGGCTGCGTGGAGGAAGTTTCACTCTATCACTGAATCCAGGAGAGTGTGTTGGGACGTTGTGGAGTTGGATTCACTCTGTTGTTGACAGCGGGATTGTGTAATGGGACAATATTCAGAGTGATTCGCTTCATGTCCGGCCCCTGAAGTATGTTATTCACCGTGGAGAGGCAGTTTGACCCTGAATCAGTGATTGTGTGACGGGACGGTGCAGCGAGGGCTTCACGCTGTGTCTGATCAAAAGTGTGTGATGGAATCGTGGAGAGAAATTTGAAGTCTGTGACTGAATCCGGGAGTGAGTGATGGTAGCCTGCAGAAGCGGATTCACTCTGTGTTTGAATCTGGGTGTGTGTGATGGTATCGTGGAGAAACAGCTTCAGACTGTGTTTGAATCCGGGGTGTGTGATGGGACAGTGCAGAGGGGCGTTCATTCTAAGTGACACCATATGTGTGATTGGACATTGTGGAGGGAGTCTGAACCCGTGCGTGTGTCATGGGAGGAGGTGGGCGAAACTACACTTTATGTGAGAACACAGGGGTTGTGATAGGACCGTTCAGTGAGAGCTTCACTCTGTGACTCGCCAGGAAGTGTATGATGGGACGAAAGGAGGGAGATTCACATAGTTTTGAACTCGGGAATGTGTGATGGAATCGTGTGGAGGCAGCTTCACTCTGTGTCTGATAGTTTGCTTTGTGGTGTGTTGAGTAGCTGTAAAGGAAAAAAAAACACTCTCCCTCTGAGACAGCGGGAGAGTTTAAAAAGCGAACAGATTTACGGAGCGGGCGATGGAGTAGTGGGAGACAAGATAGGAAGGCTTTGGCTCGAGAGGTTACGGCGGGCAAAGACTGAGGACGAGCTTGCTCCCAGTGAGGTAAGGCCGGGTAAACTCTTTTAATAAATTAGAAGTAGGTAATGGAGGCAGCAGTTAGGACAATCATGTGCTCCGTTTGCGGGATGTGGGAAGTCAGGGCGAGCACAATTGTCCCTGATGACTACACCTGTAAAAGGTGCATCCAGCTGCAGCTCCTGACAAACCGAGTTAGGGAACTGGAGCTGGAGCTGGATGAACTTCGGATCATTCATGGGGGAGAGACAGAAACAGATCGGACTTTCAGGGAGATAATCACTCCTAAGAGTCAGGAGACAGGTAGCTTGGTGACTGTCTGGTGAGGGAAAGAGAATAGTCAGGAAGAACAGAGCACACCTGTGGCCGTTCCAATAAACTATAAGTCTACCGTTTAGGATACTGCTCGTGGGGAGGACCTACCAGGGAGAAGTTCTGAGTTGTCACGTCGGATGCACCAACACTGTATCCTCAGAAGTGAAAGAGGGAAAAGAGGAGAGGAGAAGTGATGGGGGATACAATAGTTAGGGGGGCAGATAAGAGGTTCTGTGGGAGAGTTGGAGAATCTCGGATGGTCTGTTGCCTCCCTGGTGCCAGAGTCCGCGATATCTCGGATCGAGTTCATAGTATTCTCAAGAGGGAGGTTGAGCAGGCAGATGTCGTGGTCCATGTAAGGACCACCGGCGTGGATGTGAAGAAGGAGGAGGGCCTGCAAAGAGAGTTTAGGGAGTTAGGTGCAAAGTTGAAGGACATGACCGCCAGGTTTGCAATCTCAAGCTTTCGACTAGTGCCACGTTTTGGTGAGGCTATAAATAGGAGGATAACGCAGCTATATCCGTGGCTAAGGAGTTGGTGCAGGTGGGAGGGCTTTATGTTTCTGAACAATTGGGTCTTGTTTCAGGGAAGCTGGGAACTGTTCCGACGGGACGGGTTGTACCTGAAGTGTAATGAGAATAAAATCATTTCGGGAAGGTTTGCTAGAGCTGCTCCAGGGGTTTTAAACTGGATTTGCAGGGAGAGGGGAGCCAGAGTGTTCGAACAGATAGTGACGTGGTGGAGGATAAAAGTCATGCGAGAACTGCAAGTACAGTGCATAGAGTAAACCCAGAGCTAACATATAAAGAGGCTTTGTGAAAAAAGAAGCAGAATAAAGGGTGTGAGGGTAGTAAGGTAGAAGGGCTGATGTGTGTGCACTTCAATGCAAGAAACATCAGGAACAAAGGTGATGAACTGAGAGCTTGGATACATACAGGGAATTGTGATGTAGTGGCCTTTACACCAGGGCAGGAATGGATTCTCGATATTCCTGGAATTCAGTGGGAAAGGGGAGGATGAGTGGCCTGACTGGTCAGGGATACTATTACAGCTACAGAAAAGGAGGATAATGCAGCAGGATCCTCTTTTGTGTCAGTATGGGTGTAAGTCAGTAGTTATTGGGATTATTCAATGTTCCCCATGGGATCTGCAGAGATACCGAGGAGCAGATTGGGAGTCAGATTTAGAAAAGGCGCACAAATAACTGGGTTGTTATCATGGGTGATGTTAACTTCCCTAATATTTATTGGCACCTGCTTATTTCCAACGGTTTAGACGGGACAGAGTCCGTTAAGTGCGTCCAGGACGGATTCCTGTCACAGTATTTTGACAGGCCGACCTGGGGGAATGCCATGCTGGACCTAATATTAGGTAACGAACCGGGTCAGGTCACATATCTCTCAGTGGGTGAGCAGCTGGGGGAGAGTGACCACCTCTCCCTGGCCTTTAGCATTGTCATGAAAAAGGATAAAATCAGGGAGGATAGGATTGTTTTTTAATTGGGAAGGGCAAATTATGAGACTATAAAGCTAGAACATATAGCGAGTGTGAATTGGGATGATCTTTGTACAAGGAAATGTACTATGGACATGTGGTCGATGTTTAGTTATCACTTGCAGGATGTTAGGGGCAATGTTTTGAAGTTGAGTTAGATAAAGATTGGTAAGCTTATGGAACCATGGGTGACGAGTGAGGTGGAAAACCTAGTCAGGTGGAAGAAGGCAGCATAAATGAGGTTTAGGAAGCAAGGATCAGATGGGTCTATTGAGGAACGTAGGGTAGCAAGAAAGGATCTTAAGAAGGGGCTGAAGAGAGCAAGAAGTGCGCATGAGAACGCCTTGGCGAGAGGGGTAAAGGAAAACCCCAAGGCATTCTTCAATCATGTGAAGAACAAAGGAATGACAGGAGTGAAGATAGGACCGATTAGAGATAAAAATGGGATGATGTGACTGGAGGCTGTGGCAGTGAGCGAGGTCCTCAATGAATACGTCCCTTCGGTATTCACCAATGAGAGGGAAATTGATGACGGTGAGGGCAATATGAGTGAGGTCCATGTTTTGGAGCATGTTCATATTTACGGAGAGGAGGTCTTGGAACTATTAACATACATTACGACGGTTAAGTCCCCGCGGCCTGACGGAATATTCCCCAGGCTGCTCCACGAGGTGAGGGAAGAGATTGCTGAGCATCTGGCTAGGATCCTTATGTCCTCGTTGTCCACAGGGATGGTTCCGGAGGATTGGAGGGAGACGAGTGTTATCCCCTTGTTCAAAAAAGTTAGTTGGGATAGTCCGGATAATTATAGACCAGTGAGCCTTAAATCTGTGTTGGGAAATCTGTTGGAAAAGATTCATAGAGAACGGATCAATGGGCGTTTAGAGAATTATGTTCTGATCAGCGACAGAAAACATGGCTTTGTGAAGTGCAGATAGTGTCTAACAAGCCTGTGAGGAGGTGACCAGTCATAGAGGTGATGGTAATGCGGTGGATGTGAACTACATGGATTTTAGTGAGGCATTTGATAAGGATCAACACGGTAGGCTTATTTCGAAAGTCAGAAGGCATGGGATCCAGGGAAGTTTCACCTGGTGGATTCAAAATTAGCTTGCCTGCAGGAAGCAGAGTGACTTGGTGGGGGGAGTACATTCGAATTGGAGGGTTGTTACTAGTGGTGTCCCATTAGGTTCGGTTCTAGCACCCCTACGTTTCGTGTCCGTTATTAACCACCTGAGGGTGGAAGGGTGAGTTGGCAAGATTGCAGACGACATAAAGGCAGGTGGTGTTGTGGATAGTGTAGAGGATTGTCAACGATTGCAGAGATAAACATAGATGCAGAGATGAGCTGTGAATTAGCAGATGGAGTTTAACCGGGAGAAGAGTGAGGTGGTACACTTTGGAAGGACAAACTCCAAGGCAGAGTACAAAGTAAATGGCAGGATACGTGGTAGTGTGGAGGAGCAGAGGGATCTGGAGGTACATGTCCACAAATCCCAGAATGTTGCTTCACAGGTAGATAGGATTGTTAGGAAAGCTTATTCTGTGTTCGCTTTTATAAGTCATGGGATAGAGTTTAAGAGTCGCGAGGTAATGATGCAGCTCTGCGAAACTCTGGTTAGGCCACACTTGGAGTACAGTGTCCAGTTCTGTCGCCTCACGATAGGAACGATGTGGACGCGTTGGAAAGGGTACAGAGGAGATTTACCGGGATGCTGCCTGGTTTAGAGAGTATGCTTTATGTTCAGATATTAAGGGAGCTATGGCTTTACTCTTTGAAGAGGAGGAGGATGAGAGGAGACAGGATAGAGGTATACAAGATTTTAAGAGGAATAGGCAGAGCGGACAGCCAGCGCCTCTTCCCCAGGGCACCACTGCTCAATACAAGAGGATATGGCGTTAAGGTAAGGGGAGGGATATTCAAGGAGACTAATAAAGGAAGGGTTGTTTTACTCAGAGAGTGGTTGGTGCGTGGAATGCACTGCCTGAGTCAATGGTGGAGGCAGATAGATAGTGAAATTTAAGAGCCTACTAGACAGGTATATGTAGGAAGTTAAAGTAGGTGTATTTATGGGAGGCAGGGTTTAGGTGTAGGCGCAAGATTGTGGGCAGAAAGGCCTGTACTAAACTGAATTATTCTATGTTCTCTAACACGGACACACACCTAACCGTTATAAAAAAAAACACGGCATTTACCGTAACACATTCAAGATTCATGCTGACACTGACGGTGTAGCACGGTCACGACCTTCAACGAAACACAGATACACTCCAGTCCGCGACACTGACACGACCCTCGCCGTGACACACACCTGCCAGGCACACTGATCGCAACGTTCCCCTCACTGTAATATCGACATGACCCTGCCGCTGTTACTGATAAACTCCTCAATGGGACACCGAAACACACCTCACAGTGACACCGACACGCTCTTCACCGTGACACTGAGGTACCGTACACCGCGACACCTTCACGCTCCACAGTGATCCGCTCCGCCCCGCATCGTGACAAACACTCAGAAGTCAGTGTAAGACCCCTCACCGAGACAGTATCACCCCTGAACATAACACTGATGCCCCGCTCACTGAGGCAATTATCCACACCTCACCCTGACGCAGATAAACCCCTTAACGTGATACCGACACCTAAATTCACATTGACACCGACGTAGTATTTTCTGTGACACCGACACACACCTCAGCGTGACCCTCTCTCAAACACCGTGGCCATGACATGTCCCTCACCATGACACAGACATACCCCTCTCTGTGAGACCAGCACTCCCCACACAAATGCACAGATATTCCACCCACAGTGACACCACCAGCACTGTGACATTTCCCTCGCTTTCAGATCGAGATACACTTCATTCTGAGCCGGTACAACTCTCGCCGTAGCACACAAACTCCTATCATAGTGACATCGACACTTCCGTCACAGCAACGTGAACATGCCCTGCACGATACTAACGCAGACCCCCCATGGTAATAACAACGAAACCGTTACCGGGACATTGATATACCCCTCAGCGTGACAAAGACACTCATCAAGGTGGCGCCGACGCCTCTCACTGTGCCACCAGCACATCCTTCAATGTGACACCCTTCACCGTGACACTGACACAACACTCTCTGTGACCCGTTCGGTAGCGTGACGCTGACTCACGTGTCACTGTAAACGCGAAACATCCCTCACCATCTCTCTCAGTAACACAGATTCGTCAGTCTCAGATCACATGTGACCGAAACTTCCAGCTCTTTTGGGAAGAGTATCACGAGATGAACAGGACCCAGCGCCAATGTCGACGACAAGTCCATGTGTTAAACTCAACCCTTGAATCCACAATATCGGAGAATTCCCACCTGGATCTCTCCCGGAGAACCTGTCTCAGGAATCTTTCTGAGCTCAACTCTAATCTGTCCGATCTTAAACGAAACAACAGCGATCTCCGTCACCAGTTCACTGAGATGGAAACGAAGTACAGATCTGTCAACGAAACCAAGGCTCAAATCTGTGAATTGTTGACCAGCAGAAAAGGTGAGACATCATCCCCCTCTTTCACCCGTTCCTCATCACAGGGCAGGGATAGAGAAAGGAAGCGTCACTCTGTGCTTGATATCGGGAGTGTGTGAAGAGATGTTATGGAGGATAATTCACTTTGTGTTTGACCCGGTGAGTGTGTGATGGGACTGCATGGAGGAAGATTCTCTCTGTCACTGAATCCAGGAGAATCTGATGGGACGTTGTGGAGTTGGATTCATTCTGTGCATGACAGCGGGATTCTGTGATGGGACAGTGCCCAGATAAATTAATTTCATGTCTGACCCCTGAAGTGTGATATTCACCGTGAGGAGACTGTTTCACTCTGAATCCGTGAGTTCGTGACGGGACTGTGCAGCGGGGATTCACTCTGTGTCTGGCATCTGGAGTGTGTAATGGGATTCTTGAGAGAGAGCGTCGGTGTCTGAATCCGGGAGTGTGTGATCGGACAGTGCAGAGGGATGTTCATTCTATGTAACACTGGATTGTGTGATTGGATATTCTGGAGGGAGTCTGACCCCGTGACTGTGCCATGGGAGGAGGTGGGCGAAACTACGCTTTGTGTGAGAACACAGGGGGTGTGATAGGACCGTTCAGAGAGAGCTTCACACTGTGGCTCACCAGGAAGTGTGTGATGGGATGTAAGGAGGGAGATTCACACTGTGTTAGACACGGAATTGTGTGATTGGACTGTGTGGAGGTAGCTTCCCTCTGTGTTTGACAATTTGCTCTGTGGTGTGTTGAGAAGCTGTAGAGGGTCAATCACTCTCCCTCTGAGACAGCGAGATATTTTAAAAAGCGAGCAGATTGAGAGGGGGGAGGTATTTACTTCGGCAGTTTGAACGGGGCACAGATGAGGAGAGGAGTAATGATAGGGGACTCAACACTTATGGTGGGGAGATAAGGGTTTCCGCAGGAGAGATCGAGAGTCTCGAATGGTCTGTTGCCTCGCTGGTGCCAGGGTGCGCGATATCTCGGGTCAAGTTCTCAGTATTCTCCAGAGGGAGGGTGAGCAGCCAAATGTCGTGCTCCATGTAGGGACCAATGACGTGGATGTGAAGAAGGAGGTGGTCCTGCTGACAGACGTTTGGGAGTCAGGTGCAAAGGTGAAGGACAGGCCCGCCATGGTTGCATTCTCGGGATTGCTCCCAGTGCCGCGTTCCAGTGAGGCTACAAATAGGAAGATAATGAAGCTAAATACGTGGCTAAGGAGTTGGTGCACGAGGGAGGGTTTCATGTTTCTGGACAATTGTCCCTCGTTCTAGGGAAGGTGGGAGCTGTTCAGACGGGACGGGTTCCACCTGAACTGGATGGGGACATATCTTTGCCGGAAGTTTTGCGAGTGAAGCTCTGGGAGGCTTAAACTAGATTTGTATGGGGAAGGGGGACAGAGTGTTAGAGCAGAGAGTGAGGTGGTGAAAAATAAAAGGCATGCGATAACTGCAAGTATAGTGCATGGAGTAAAGTCAGATCTAACATATAGAGAGGCTTTGGGGAGAGGCAAAGAGAACACAGGGTGTAAATGTAGTAAGGCAGAAGAGCTAAAGTGCATGTACTTCAATGCAAGAAGCATCAGGAACAAAGGTGATGAACTGAAAGCTTTGATACATACATGGAACTATGATGTAGTGGCCATTACAGAGACTCGGCTGGCATTAGGGTAGGAACGGATTCTCAATATTCCTGCAATTCAGTATTTTAAAAGGGATAGAGAGGAGGGGATGAGAGGACCGTGGCATTACTGGTCAGGGATACTATTACTGCTACAGAAAGGGAGGGTAATGCAGCAGGATCGTCTTTTGAGTCAGTATGGGTGGAGGTCAGGAGCAGGAAGGGAGCAGTTACTCTTCTGGGGGTATTCTACAGGCCCACTGGGAGCAGCAGAGATACCGAGGAGCAGATTGGGAGGCAGAGTTTGGAAAGGTGCAAAAATAACAGGGTTGTTAACATGGGTGACATTATCATTCCTAATATTGATTGGCACCTGATTAGTTTCCATTGTTTAGCCGGGACAGAGTTTGTTAAGTGCGTCCAGGACGGATTCCTGTCATAGTATTTTGACAGGCCGACCGGGAGGAATGCCATCCTAGATATAATATTATGTAAAGAACCGGGTCAGGTCACAGATCTATCAGTGGGTGAGAATCTGGGAGACAGTGACCACTGCTCCCCGGCCTTTAGCATTATCACGGAAAAGGATAGAATCAGGGAGGAAAGGAATATTTTTAACTGGGAAGGGCAAATTATGAGACTATAAGCCCAGAATTTATAGCGGGTGCGAATTGGGATGATGCCGTCTCAGGGAAATCTATTATGGACATGTGGTCGATATTTAAGGTTCTTTTGCAGGATGTTAGAGATAAATTTGTCCCGGTGAGGAAGATAAAGAATGGTAGGCTGAAGGAACCATGGGTGACAAGTGAAGTGGAGAATCTAGTCAGATGCAAGAAGGCAACATACATCAGGTTTAGGAATCAAGGATCAGATGGGTCTCTTGAGGAACATTGGGTAGCAGGATAGGACCGTAAGAAGGGACTGAGAAGAGCAGGAAGGGGTTATGATAAGGCCTTGGTGAGTATGGCAAAGAAAAACCCCAAGCCATTCTTCAATTATGTGAAGAACAAAAGGATGACAGGAGTGAAGATAGGACTGATTAGAGATAAAGGAAGGAAGGTGTGCCTGGAGGCTGTGGAGGTGAGCGAGGTCCTCAATGAATACTTCTGTTCGGTACTCACAAATGAGATGGAACTTGATGACGGTGAGGACAATATGACTGAGGTTGATGTTCTGGAGCATGTTGATACTAAGGGAGAGGAAGTGTTGGAGCTGTTAAAATACATTAGGACGGATAGGTCCCCGGGTCCTGACGGAATATTGCCCAGGCTGCTCCAGGAGGCGAGGGAAGAGATTGCCGAGCCTCTGTCTAGGATCCTTATGTGATTGGATGGCACGGAGGGAGCTTCTCTTTTTCTGACCCCTGTGGTGTGTGATCTCACCGGGTAGAAGGAAAATCATGCTGTGCCTGACCACGGGAGAGTATGATGGGACCATGAGACAAGAGCTTGTTTCTTCGTCTAGCCCCAAGAGAGTGTGACGTGACGTTGTGGATGGAACCCAAGTTTGTGTCGGCCCAATCAGGAAGTGTATGATTGAATGGTCTGCAGGGACCTTCACTCCATAACTGACTTCTGGATCTTGTGATGGGACGGTGCCGAGGTATTTGAATCGCGTGTCTGATGTCGGGATATGTGATGGGACGGCGCGGAGGGAGGTTCACTCTATGCCTGGCTGCAGGTGTGTGTTATAGAACGGTGCGACAGCAGCGACACCTGCTGTCTGATTCCAGGATGGGACTGTGGTGGGAGGTTGACTTTTTCTGATCCAAGTTGTTGCAGTGGGTGTTATGGCGGGATATTCACTGCTTACTTTTTTTTTGTTCTTGATTTGGAGAGCACACGTGTCCTCAGAATTGGATCGGAAACGGAGATCGGTGTTATTTCATATCCTCCTTGGAGAAACCTTATGATGGAGCGAGGGAACATTGTTCAAACTTTGATGCAAGGCTCCTGGAAATAAATTCAAATGAGGAAGCGGTATGTGACTCCTGGGGTCTAACATAGATTGAATCGGTCCACACCGTCCCATCACACACTCCCGGGGTCAGACACAGAGTGAATCTCCCTCCACACGGTCCCATCACACACTCCCGGGGTCAGACACACAGTGAAACTCCCAATAGAAGCAGAATCAGAATCACGTTTATTATCACCGGCATGTGATGTGAAATTTGTTAATTTAGCAGCAGCAGTTCAAGGCAATACATAATCTAACAGATGAAAAAATAATAATTAAAATTTAAAAAAATGCACATTAATCGAAGGGATTTAATTTCACAGGAATTTGTTTCCATCTCTGTGGGAGAAGAATCGAGAACTTACTGGATTGGAAAATGCAGAGACGGGTGAGGTTTGGACTGTTACAGGTCGGTGGTGTGGGAGGGACCCGAGGCCGTGCAGAGAGAGTCGGCAGTGGGATTAGTTTTCAGACCAACACGAGGCTGTGGGTCTGTGGGATAAGTTTGCTGCCTGACACAGGGCTGTCAGAAGAATGGGAGAGTGGGATTAGCTTGTTGACTGATACATGGTTGCCAAAAGAGGGTGGGGAAGAGGGATTGATTTGGGAACTGACTCCGGATTGCAGGGGAGAGCGCAGTAGTGGGATTCGTACGGCCATGGATCCGCGGCTGTGGGGGGAGCGCGGTATCATGGGATGTTTTACAGAGGCTGACAGGGGTCTGTTTCGATGACACAGATTAGGGAGATTAGTTTGGCGATGGTCTCCGGTTGTCTGTTGGATCTGATTTGTCTCTTTTGAAATTGTCTCAACCCCTTTCATAGGAATGTGGCCTCTTATGTTCTGTACGCGATGTTCTATGGATCGCCCAACTGCAGTAAGTGTGACTCGTACAGTTACATTTACAATTGCAAAAGGAAACACAGATTCATCTGCGAGAAATCGGCATATTTATACCCGGATATTTCTGAAGAGATTGAAGGTCTCTGTCAATAGCCTGTCGGGCCGACGTCAATCAAGTGACTACACCCCACTACTCCCCACTCAATCTACCTCACCCTCACTCCCCCATCCTTTCAACCCCACCCACCCTCTCTTCCCTTCCTTCCTACCCTTGTCTCCTCCTCGACTCGTATCCCCATTCTCCCCCACTACTCTTCCTCGCCCCCTCTCTCTGCCCCACTTCCTCCATTTGCTCCCCCTTGCTACTCCTTTTCTCTTTTTCCCCTCCTTCTCTCTAACCCATTCCCTTTCCACCCCTCCTCTCCCCGTCGGATCCCATTCTCTGCCTCCCCTCTCTCCGTTCTCTCCACACACTCTTACCTCAAATCTGTGCACTCTGGTTCTCAATTCCCCAACCCCGGGGAAAAGACAATGCACATTCACCCTATCCCTGCCTGTCCTGGCTTTCTACACATGCTCCAAGGAATATAAACACATTATTCTTGTCTTCTCACCTTAACTCGGACACTCGAGTCCCGCACCATCCCCGTAAATCTCCCTCTGCACTCTTCCCAGCTCAGTGGCATCTTTGCTACAGGAGGGCGATCAGAACTAAACACTGCCCTCCAAGCGCGGCCTCACCGACGTCGTATACAAATTCAGCGTGACCTGAGCACGCTGAAAATTGTAAACTTAACGTAAATTGGGGAAATTAATAAATAATGCAACGAAGGTGAATACCGCGGGAGTGTTCAAGTGTTCAGAGAGCGCTGTCAAACTAATGGCGGAGGGGAAGCAACTGTTTGTAAATTGTTGAGTTTTCAGGCTCCTGTACCCCTCCCCGATTGTACCGATGAGCACAGGGCATTTCCCGGCTAGAGGGGGTCCTCGCTGATGGTTGTGGTCTTCCCGAGGCATTCCTTCTTGAACATGTCCTCGATGGAGGGGAGGGTTGTGCCCGTGATGGGGTTGGCTGAGCCTAGAGCCCTCTGCACCCTCTGGGGACCCTCTGCGTTGCAGCCTCCACACCAGGCGGCGATGCGACAAGTCAGAGTGCTCCTTGCCGTACTTCCTGCGAAATTTGCGTCTCTTTAATGAGAGACAAAATCTCGCAAACTGCAAACACTGTAATGCCTTCTGCACAGAGAGAGATGTGGATGATAGTGAAGGCAATTGCAGAGTATGGTCTGGGATACAGTTCGACTCAGATTCGAAACAAACAAGAGGACAGTGAAGAAATCCAAAGACAAAATCACAAACAACAGTAAAGGATATGGATCTCCTACGGTTGAGCACTGAGTGTTCGGCTCAAGGCCTTCACCGACAGACATTCCATGAAGCAATGTTGGCAGGTAATAATTGTCAGCCTGAGCCTTAAAGGGAAGGTGACAGCTAATCACACTCCGGGGAATGAGAATCCCGAAGCTGGGTTGCCTGCCTCTGTTCAGTCGAGAACATGGCATCTTCTTCGTGTTTGAATGAATGTGTTATCACCACCCAGATGGATTCAACGCTCTACTCATTAGATCTCACAGTATATTGTGTCTCATTATCGCTCTGATCTCATCCTTAATTAAGAGCGCTAACCCAACTCCTTGAACTTTTTGCTTATCTTTCCGTATTACTTGATATCCTTGGATATTTACTTCCCAATGCTCTCCACCCTGCAACTACATCTCTATAATGGCCACTAAATCGTTCCATTTTATACTGACTTCTGCCACAAGTTCACTGAACTTATCTGGAAAACTAGGGACATTCAGATAAACCTCCTTTACAGTCATTGTGTTTTTAAAATCATGTCATCTTTCTGACTTTACACTTGACGTTGCTTCGCTTCACTTCACTCCACTCTTACCTTTCTCTTTTTTATCTCTTGATTTTACTTCATCTTTATCCACACGTCTTACTTTTACTGTATCCATACTCCGCCAATCTATTGAACACATCCCCTCTTAATGTGACTCTCAGGGACCCAGGTCCCATCCCGGATCAGGTGTAGCCCGTCTCATTGGAACAGCTCCCTCTTTCCCCAATACTGTTGCCAATCTCCCATTTAATCAAAGCCACGTCTCTGACACCAAACCTTGAGCCACGCGTTTAACTCTCTAATATTCTGTAACTTAAGCCAATTTCACGTGGCTGAGGCTGAAACCAGGAGATTACCTCTTTTTTTGGTTTAGCTTAAAAAAACACACAAAACAAACAAAAAAATTCCGTAGCTGCTTAACTTCCTCAGCAGAAACTTTTATCTGGATCCACCGATATGCTGCACATACACAATGACTTGGTTTCCACCGCCGCCTGCTGAAAGGAATTCCTCAAATCACCGCTTTTCTGCAGAAGAAATTCCTCCGAACATACGCTCAAAATTCTCATCCCTGCATACTGAGGCTGTCCCCGCAGGCCTTTGTCTCCTCCGCCATCTCTCTCCCCATTCACTCTATCGAGGACTTTCAACATTTGATAGGTTTCAATGACGTCATCACTCATTCATCTGAATCCCAGAATGTACAGGCCCAGATTCATCGAACGCTCCTCAATCCCGGAATCATTTTCGCGAAACTCATTTTCACCCTTCACAACGTCCACACATCCTTCCCTACATAAGGGACCAAAATCTGCTCATAATACCCCAGAGTAGGCCTCCGAATAACGACTTAAAATTAAATGATTCTCTTTATATTTCAGTCCACTTCCTCTTCCTCACCACCGACTCCAACAATAAATTAACCTTGAGGAAATCCTACACAAGGACTCCCAAATCCTTTTTCACTTGTTCACTTTGTTCAGATTGTTCACTTTTCACTCCATTTCGAAAATAGTCTGCACTTTTATTTATTCTACTGAATTGCAAGACCACACACTTCCCGGCACTCTATTCCGTCAGCCATTGCTTTGCCCATTTCCACAATCTGTCTCTGCCCTTTTGTAGCCTCTCTGCTACTTGAACCCTACCTGTGATTGGGAAATGTTATGGCCGCTCTGCACTGACTGTGGTTTCCCAATGAGGAAGTTAAACATTCGGTTGCACAGGGAGATACACTGACCCAGGATTTGGAGCTTGTTGATTATAACTGTGGAAATGATTGTGCTGAACGCTGAGCTGTTGCCAATAAACCGCTGCCTGATGGAGATATCCCAATTCTCCAAATGGCCCAAGGCCACTGGGAAGCAGGACAGTTAAGCCACTGCAGACCTCTTGTGGAGAGAGACAAGGTCAACGGGGTCAACGTGTTGGGCTCTGCACAGATGCTAACATCCAGGAAATGTTCAAATAATTCGAGAGGCTTTCCGGGTGATGGATTGAAAGCACAGAGAGGTAGTTACACGCACGGTGCAGGACACAAGAAACTATAGCTAGCACGAGAGGGCACTGTTTTAATCTGCTTGGAAACGGTTACAGAGGAGATGTCAGGGTTTTTTTTTTTGTTTACGCAGAGTGCGTGGAATTGGCTGCCGGCGCTAGTGGCTGTGGCGGATACAATAGGGTATTTTAAAAGACTCCTGGATGGGGGCATGGCGCCTCGAAAATATAGTGTTATGGGTTACCCTTGGTAATTTCCAAGATAAGAGTATTTTCGGCAATGCTTTGTGGGCCGATGGGCCTGTATGTGCTGTTTGTTGATCGGAAATGTTTTGACCGAGCTGCACTGACTGTGGTTTCCCAATGCGGAAGTCAAACATTCTGTTGCAGAGGGAGATGCCCTGCCCCGGATGCGGAGATTGTTGATAAGAACTGAGGAAATGATTGTGCTGAACTCTGAGCTGTTGTCAATAAACAGCAGCCCGATGTGGGTATTGCAATTGTCCAGATTGTGCAAGGCCCAATGGAAAGCAAGTCAGATCGTGTTCCATTTGGCTACCAATGGCATGGCTAGTACGAGTGAGAAGGGGGTAGAGGGATAAAGGTTAAAGGGCAGGATTTCCAGGGTAGTGATCTCAGTATTGAACACCGAGCACCGTGCTCGCCGGGCCAGAGCCAGTGAGATTATACAGTTTACACTCATGGGTGTCAACTAGTTCCAGAGGGATGGGACCAAAGTGCCAGAACAGTTATTGGAGAGGCTGTGGAGACGGATGGTGATAGGAACGCACACAGAGGTGGTCATCAGATGGTTGAGATCAGTGTAAATATTGTCCTGGGCTGCACACATTTCAATGAAGAAGGATGGACGTTGGCTGAAAATAGTGCTGAAGATGAGGTAACTGGTTTTACAAACCGAGGCAATTTGTACTAAGGAGAGGCTGTTGAGGGGGAGACATTGCAGTCAATCTTCTGAGATGCATGGTAAATTGTGGACACCATCGAAAAGGATGAATACAGGACTGAAGGCATTAACGTGCGGATTATAATGGATAAAGTGGTGTTTCCGTGGCAGGAGGCAAAGAGTGGGAATGAACGGAGACTTATTTAGGTTTACTGCCGGTGACTCTGCGGGGACTCTGACAGGAATATTTCAAATGTCATTAGAAACGGGGATGGTGTCGTAGGATTGGCGAATTGGTCATCTGGTTCCATTGTTTAATAAGGGTTCTCAGAGTCAACCTTGCAATTATCGGCCTGTAAGTTTAACGTCAGTGGTGGATAAATTAGTGGAATGTTTCCTTAGGGATGGCTGATATAATTATCTGAATGGACAGGGTCTGATTGGGAAAAGTCAAAATGGATTTGTGCGCGGAACGTCATGATTGACAAAACCTATTGAATTTTTTGAAATGCTTACAAGGAAAGTTGACGAGGGTTAAGCAGTGGATGTTGTCCATATGGACTTCAGTAAGGTCTCTGACATGGTTCCACACGGAAGCTAATTTAGGAAGGTTCAATCATTAGGTATTAATATTGAAGTAGTAATTGGATTCAATAGTGGCTAGATGGGAGATGCCAGAGTGTAATGGTGGATAACTGTTAGTCAGGTTGGAGGCCGGTGTCTAGTGGTGTGCCTCAGGGATCTGTATTGGGTCCAATGTTGTTTGTCAGATACATTAATGATCTGGATGAGGGGATGGTAAATTGGATTAGTAAATATGCAGATGATATTAAGATAGGTGGCTTTGTGTATAATGAAGTCGGTTTTCAAAGCTTGCAGAGAGATTTAGGCCAGTTAGAAGAGTGGGCTGCAAGATGGAAAATGGATTTTAATGTTGATAAGTGTGAGGTGCTACTTTTTGGTAGGACTAATCAAAATAAGTCATATATGGTAAATGGTAGGGCAATGGGGAATGCAGTAGAACAAAGTTATCTAGGAATACTGGTGCACAGTTCCCTGAAGCTGGAATCGCATGTGAAGAGGGTGGTGAAGAAATCTTTTGGTGTGCTGGCCTTTGTATATCAGAGTATTGAGCATAGGAGTTTGGATGTAATGTTAAAATTGTACAAGGCTTTGATGAGGCCAAATTTGTGGTATTGTGTACAGTTCTGTTCACTAGAAGGTGACATGGGTTTCAGCATCTAAGTTACAGAGAAATATTGAACAAGTTAGGTTCTTATTCTTTGGAGCGTAGAAGGTTGAAGGGGGGGACTTAATAGAGGTATTTAGCGTTATGAAGGGTACAGATAGAGTTGACGTGGATAGGCTTTTTCCATTGAGAGTAGGGGAGATTCAAACAAGAGGACATGAGATGAGAGATAGGGGGGAAAAGTTTACGGGTAACGAGAGGGGGAACTTCTTCACTCAGAGAGTGCAGACTGTGTGGAACGAGCTTCCAGTAGAAGTGGTAGAGGCAGGTTAGATTCAGTCATTAAACAAATGGATGGGTATATGGACAGGAATGGAATGGAGGGTTATGGGCTGAGTGCAGGGAGGTGGGACTAGGTGAGAGTCAGCGTTCGGCACGGGCTAGAAGGGCCGCGATGGCCTGTTTCCGTGTTGTCATTGTTGCATGGTTATTTGGTTATTAAATCTCCTCCTCTGTTTTTGTTTGGTTATAAAAACTCCTGTGTAGCTTCTCTGTGACTTCAACACTGTTTGTTGATCGGAAATGTTATGACCGAGCTACACTGACTGTGGTTCCCGATGAGGAAGTCAAACATTCTGTTGCAGAGGGAGATGCTCTGTCCCGGATCTGGAGCTCGTTGATAAGAACTGAGGAAATGTTTGCGCTAAACTCTGAGCTGTTGTCAGTAAACCACATCCTGACGTAGGTATTGCAATTGTCCTGATGGTCCAAGGCCCAGTGGGGAGCTTGTCAGATCATGATCCATTTGACTACCCATGGCATGGCTGGGACGAGAGACGAGGGGGTACAGGGAGTTAGAGTAAAGGGCAGGTCCTTCAAGGCAGTGATGAAACACAAGTCACGTGCTAGTCAGTCAATAACCAATAGGTTTATGCCGTTCACACACATGGATGCCAACCAGTTCCAGAGGGATTGGAGCCACAGTAGCAGAACAGTTACTGGAAAGATCGTGGTGGCGGACAGCCAGAGTGAGCGATGTCCCAGTGGTTGGCTGCTTGAGGCAATGTGCGAGGCGAGTAAAACTCAAAAGTCTTACGTGGATATGTCGCCTGGAACACATCCCACATCTCAGAGCCCTGAGAGAAGTTGCCAAAGGAAAACGGATGCATTGTCACAATCTTCAGAATCAGCTAATTCCCAGGGCTGGGAGATTACAGATATCGCTCCAGTCTTTGAGAAGGAAGGAAGGCTAAAGAACTGAAATGATTGGCCAGTCAGCCAAACCTCGGTTGTTGAGAAAGTGTTGGAATCTATTATTAAGGATGAACGTTCGGGGTTCTTGGAGAGGAATGATGAAGTAAGTCAAAGTCAGCATGGTTTCTGCTGAGAGAGATCTTGCCGGACAAACCTATTTGAGTTCTTAGGGGAAGTAACGAACAGAGTGGAGAAAGGAGAGGCAGTGGATGCTATTTACTAGGATTTTCAGAAGGAATTTGATAAGGTGCCACACAAGTTCCTTAACAAGACAAAATCCCGTGGCGTTACGGGAAGGATACTGTCATGGATAGAGGAATGTCTGGAAGGCAGAAGGCAGCGAGAGGGAATAACAGGGGCCTTTTCTGGTGGTCCGACAGTGTCTGGTGGTGTTCCTGAGTTGTCAGTAATCAGCCCACAATTTTCACATTATTTGACAGTTATTTGGATAATGATTTGAATGGTTTTGAGGCAAAGTTTGCGGATGATACAAAGATAGGTGGAGGGGCAGGTAATGCTGAGAAAGCAAAGCGATTGCAACAGGATTTAGACAAATGGGAAAAATAGCAAGAAAGTGGCATACGGAATGCAATGTTCGAGAATGTATGATAATGCCTTTTGGTAAAAGGAACTAGGGGAATTGTTTAAATGTGGAGAAGTTTCGAACATCATAGGTGCAGGACTGGTTGAGTCTGGGGTAAGAAGGCAAATGCAATGTCGGCATTTATTTCGAGGGGAAACGAATATATATATAAAAGAGAGATAATGGGGAGGCTTTATAACAACAACAGGGTCACACTTGGAGTATTGGCAACAGATCTGGGTTCCATATCTGAGAAAGGATGTGTTGTCACTGCAGGGAGTCCAAACGAGGATGAAGACGAAAATTCTGGAAATGAAGGGGTTAACATATGAGCAGCGTTCGGCAACTTTGGGTCTGTACTCACTGCAATTCAGAATAATGCGGGATAATCTAGTTGAAACTACCGGAAGCTGAAAGCACTAGATTGGGTGGATATGGAGAGGATGTTTCCTCTGGTGGGGATATCCAGAACTAGAGGGCACACACTCAGAATTGCAAGGTGACCTTTTAGAACAGAAGCAAAGAGCAGTGCTTGCTGCTGGACAGAAACGAATTTGCGGAATGTTCTGCCACAAACCATGGTGGAAGCCAAACCCGTCATATTTATGGGGACAGCTTGACAGTTTCCTTACGCAAAGCAGGTTTATAGATTTGGGTTCAATGCGGGATCAGCCATGATGGGAATAGCAAGAGCAGTTTCGATGGGATGAATGATCTAATTCCCTGTATATGTCTTCTGGTCGCATGATTTCCAATGTCAGCAATTCCATTTTTATCTAAGGGAACCAAGATTGCACATCATACTACAAATGAGACCTCTCCAGTGCCTTGCAAAGCCTAAAAATTAAATATTTACTCTTATATGCTGGTCATCTGGAAGTGAATGCGAACATTGTATTTGTCTTCCTCACCATTGACGGCACCTGTAAATTAAATGTGAAGAAATAATGCACCAGGACTCCAAATCCCATTGCGCTGCAGATTGTTGTTATTTTTTAAAGAAAATAGTCTACACTTTTTTGTTTCCGGCAAGTTGCATGAACATACATTTCCAGGCACTACATTCTATCTCCCAGTACTTTGAACAGTTTTCTAATCTGTGTGAGATGTGCAGCCTCTCTGCTAATTCAACACTACCTGTAGATCGGAAATGTTATGAACGATCCGCACGGACTGTGATGTCCGAATGAGGAAGTCAAACATTGTTTTGCACGATTTGGAGCTTGTTGATGAGAACTGAGGAAATGACTGTGCTGAACGCTGAGCTGTTGTCAATAAACCGCAGCCTGACGTAAGTATTGTTATTGACCAGATGGTCCAAGGCCCAGTGCAGAGCAAGTAAAACCTTGTTCCTTGTGGGTATCAATGACAAGGATATGTTCTTGCCTGACTAGCACGTGGCTCGGAATTCAAAACTGAGATCACTACTCTGGACATCTTGCCCTTTAACCTAACTCCTCCCACTGCCTCGTCATTCACCCGAGCCATGCCATCGGTGGCCAAGCCGTACACGATCTGACTTAGAAACATAGAAAACCTACAGCAGAATACAGGCACTTCGGCCCACAAAGTTGTGACGGACATGTCCCTACCTTACAAACGACTAGGCTTACGCATAGCGCTCTATTTTACTAAGCACCACGTACCTATCCAAAAGTCTTTTAAAAAAAACCCTATCGTATCAGCTTCCACCACCGCTGCCGGCAGACCATTCCACGCATCCACCACTCTTAGTAAAACACTTACTCCTGACATCTCCTCTGTACCTACTCCGTAGCAGCTTAAACCTGTGTCAACCTTGTGACAACCATTTCAGCCCAGGGAGAAAGATTCTGACTATCCACACGATCAATGCCTGTCATCATTTATACACATCTGTCAGGTCACTTTTCATCCTCCGTCGCTCCGAAGAGAAAAGGCCAAGCTCACTCCAACTATTCTCACGGGACATGCTCCACAATCCAGGCAACACCTTTGTAAATCTCCTCTGCACCCTTTCTATGGCTTCCACATCCTTCCTGTAAAGAGGCGACCAGAACTGAGCACAGTACTCCAAGTGGGATCTGACCTGCGTCCTGCATAGCTGGAACATTACCTCTCGGCTCCTAAATTCAATTCCACGATTGATGAAGGCCAATACACCATCCGCCTTCTTAACCACTGAGACAATCTGCGCAGCTGCTTTGAGCATCATATGGACTCGGACCCCATGATTCCTCTGATAGTCCACACTGATTAATACAATATTAATGTAGATTAATAATATCTATAATACTATAATCTACAGTACTATAGATTAATATCATATTCTGCCATCATTTTTGACCTACCGAAATAAACCACTTCAAACTCATCTGGGTTGAACTCCATTTGCCACTTCTCTGTACAGTTCTGCATTAACTCAATACCCAGCTGTAAACTCTGACAGCCCTGTACACTATCCACAACAACACCATCCTTTGAGTCATCAGCAAACTTTCTAAACCATTCCTCCACTTCCTCATCCAGGTCATTTATAAAAATCACGAAGAGTAATGATCTCAGAACAGATCCCTGAGGTACACCACTGGTCAACGACCTCTATGCAGAATATGACCCGTCTACAACCACACTTTCCTTTCTGGAAAGCCAGTTCTGGATACACCAAACAATGTTCCCTCCGATCACATCCCTCCTTCTTTTCTCAATAAGCTTTGCATGCGGTATCCTATCAAATGCCTTGCTAAAATCCATATAGACTACATCTACTACTCTTCCTTTATCAATATGTTTAGTCACATCCTCATGAAATTCAATCAGGCTCGTAAGGTAGGACATGTCCTTGACAAACCCATGCTGACCATTCCTAATCATATTATACCTCTCCAAATGTTCATAAATTCTGTCTCTCAGGATCTTCTCCAGCAACTTACCAATCACTGAGGTAAGGCTCAATGGTCTATAATTTCCTGGCCAATCTGTACTCCCTTTCCTGAATAAAGAAAAAACAGCCACAACTCTCCAATCCTCTGAAACCTCTCCCGTCCGAATTGATGATTCAACGATCATCTCCAGAGACTCAGCAATCTCCTCCCTCGCCTTCCACAGTAGCCTGGGGTACTTCTCATCCGGTCCCGGTGACTCATCCAAATTGATGCTTGTCAAAAGCTCCAGCAAATCCTCTTTCTTAATATCTACATGCTCAAGCTTTTCGTTCTGGTGCAAGTCATCACTACTCTCACCAAGATCTTTTTCCATAGTGAATACTGAAGTAAAATATTCATTAAGTGCCTCTACTATTTCCTACGGTTCCATGCACACTTTCCCGCTGTCGCACTTGATAGTTCCTATTCTTTCATGTCATATCCTCTTGCTCTTCATATACTTGTAGAAAGCCTTGGTGTTTTCTTTACTCCTGCCCGCCAGTGACTTCTCATGGTCCCTTCTGGCTCTCATAATTTCCTTTTTAAGCTCCTTCCTGTTAGTCTTGTAATACTCTAGATAGTTTGTGGAATGCTTCCAGCAGAATAAAATTGTAAATGACACTCCTTTCTTCAAGAACGGAGAGAGGCAGCGAAAGGAAACTCTGGTCCGGTTAGCCTGACCTCACTGGCTGGGAAGATGCTGGAGTGAATTAGTAAGGATGAGGTCGCAGGGCACATGTGGAGGCCCACGATAAAATAGCCCAGAGTTTCTTTGTGGGAAAATCTGGCCTGACTAATCTGTTAAAATGTTTTGATGAAATGGTACGCAGATGGACAAAAGAGAATCGGTTGATGACGTGTTCTTTGGTAGTCAGAAGGCTACACACGAGGCTGCTTAACAAGCTACGAGCTGCTGGTATTGCAGGGAAGATGCTAGAATGGTTAAAGCAGTGGCTGATTGGCAGGAGCGGATTGGCATGATAAAGAGTGGGAAGAATGGATGATTGTTTTTTTTTTGGTTGGCTGCAAATGACAGATCGTGTTCCACAGGGTTCTATGTTTGGACCGATACGTTTTACATTATATGTCAAGAATTTCGGAATATAATAGGTAACCTGTTGACAAAGTTTGCAAGAGTTATGATGATAGGTGGAGGGGCAGGCAGTTTTCAGGAAGTGGAGAGTGTAGAGAAGGACTTGGCCATACCTGGAGAATGTGAAAAGGAATGGCGGATGAATGCAGAGTCGGGAATCGAACGACCACGCACTTTGATGGAAGAAATGGAAGCGGAGCTGAAACTGACACTGACAGGGACTTAGGAGCCTTAGTGCAGGATTCCCCAAACGTTCACTTGCATGTTCAGGCTGCGATCAGGAAGTTCTGGGCCGCTTATCTTACAAAGGCTGCGCGGAAACTGGAGAGGATTTAAAGGAGGTTGACGAAAGTTATTCCGGGATTAAAAGGCTTGTCATATGAAGAGCGTATGACGGCTCTGGGCCGGTATTCAAAGGAATTCAGAAGAATGAGGGGTGACCTCATTTAAACCTCTCGAATGGTGAAAGGCCTTGATAAAGTGGATATGGAGAGGATCTGTACTGGGAGAGTCAAAGACAAGAGGATAGACCCTCAGAATAGAGGAGGGGCATTCAATGCAATGTCCCCGATAAGGGGCCAGAAACTGCCCACAACGCTCCGAATGAGGCCCCACCAGTTCTTATAAAGTCTCAACATTACACCCTTATTTACATATTCTAGGCCTCCCGAAATGAACGCTAACATCACATTGGTCTTCTTCACGACCGACTCGATCTGAAAGTTCACCCTCAACGAACTCTGCACAATGTCTCCCAAATCCCTTTTGAACAAAAGATATTTTAATTTTCTCTCCCTTTAGATCCTGTCTGTTGGTGGGCACAGCTCTGCAGATCCCTACCAGGTTCATCATCGGGGACTGTCACCTGAAGGATTTTTTGAAGTTTTGCCTGAAACAGAGATCACAGAAGATGGGGTGTCTAGTCAACCCACCCCTACAGCTCACCACTGACAATCTCCATGATCTCCTGATTCCTCTGCCGTATACACGCACTCAAGAATCCCCTACACCGACTTCCCGTCAGCGACAACCCCTTCCTACCTCACAATACTCCCCGTCTCCGCCACACCCTCACTCCACTAAACTCCTCCCAACTCAGTCATCTCTTTGCTCCACTGCACCCTCCTCCCTCATTCCCAAACCTCCAAGACACAACTCTCTGTTTGCTTGTAAGTCTCCATCACCAACTGCCCTCCACATCTCCGACGCCACCCCAAGCCCCTCCTCCACAGAACGCCCTCTCTGTGTTCACCGGGATTTATGAGGAGGATGGGGAAGAGTTGACGCCTGGTTTTAATCCCTGTCCCACTGGTAATCGGTCCCTCGGTTCTGAGCCTCTCCACAGTTCTGTGTGGATAGACCTGTCAGGTGGTTGCTGTCGTGTGCAAACTCTCCTCCTCGTCTCAGGCCACTCCTCGCCTCCTCTTCCTTCTTGCTCCCTCCGCACCGCAAATGTCCTCAGAAAACGCAAGCACAAAATCTGAGGCAGACACGCAATTCAGGACATCTGGAATGGCTAGAGGTAGGTAGGTGGTGGGGGAGGGAGGAATGTTGAGAGGCAGCCAGAGAGAGAGAGAGAGAGAGAGAGAGAGAGAGAGATGAGAGAGAGAGAGAGAGAGAGAGAGAGAGAGAGAGAGAGAGAGAGAGAGAGAGAGAGAGAGAGAGAAGGAGTGGTGAGGGTGGGGAGTGAGGTACACGGTACACGGAGGGAGCGGGAGAAAAGGAGGGCTGAGGGTGGGGAGTGAGGGAAAGGGCTGTAGCGAAGAGGGCCAGGGAGAAAGTAGGCAGGGGAAAGGATAAGTTGAAAAGTGTGGTGGGAGAGAAGGGGTGCGAGGGAGTTTGAGGAAGGAAGGGGCAGAGAAAGGAAGGAGGGAGATGGGGCGATGGAGAGGGCGGGGATTGGGGGAAAGGGAGAATGTGAGAGACGCTGGGTGTTCCGAGCGAAAACGCTTATTCGGTTTTGAGCCACTCCACAGCTGTGTTGTTTGGCCTGTCATGTGGTTCCAGTCTTTTGCAATCGTGTCCCCTGTCTCCGCCCACTACTCGCCTCCCCTTCCTTCCCCTTCCGTCCACAGCACAACGGTTCTCAGACACACACACACACAAACAATCTCTGAGGCAGACACGTAATTCAAGACTTCTGGAACGGATAAAGGTAAGGAGGTGGTGGGGAAGGGCGGAATGGTGAGAGGGAGAGAAAAGGAGACGGTGATGGGTGGGAGTGTGGAGTGAGGTACAGGGAGTGAACGGGAGAGAAGGAGGGGTGAGGGTATGGAGTAAGGGACAGGGCTGTAGCGAAGAGAGCCAGAGAGGGAGCAGCCAGGGGAAAGGGTAAGATGAAAAGTGTGGTAAGAGAGAAGTGGTGCGAGGGAGCGTGAGGAAGGAAGGGGCAGAGAAAGAACCGAGGGAGATGGGGCGAGGGGGAAGGTAGGGAATGGGGGAAAGCAAGAAAGTGTGAAAAGCTGGGTGTCCCGAGCGAAAAAGCTTCCGTCCCCTTCTCCACCGCCGAAAAGTCGGAAGGGAGTTTGGAAATCTCTGGAGAATATGGGTGTGTTTGTGGGGGAAGTATCTCTTGATCACGGCGACAGGGGTGGTGGAGAGGTAAAAAAGGGTTTGGCTGGTAGATGGGGGAGACAGAGGGAGGGAGAGTGTTGAAAGGTGGGTGGGAAAGGGGAGAGGTTGCTGTCTGCAATCGCACCAGTCCGTCACCGCCAACTCCTCGACTGGCCTTCCTTCCTCTTCCGTATACAGCACAACGGCACAGACACACAGACGCACACACACACACACAGACCCACACACACACACACACACACACACACACACACACACACACACACACACACTCACACACGCACGCACGCACACACACACTCACACACGCACACACACACACACACACACACACACACGCACACGCACACGCACACACACACACACACTCACACACGCACACACACACACAAACACACACACACTCACACACGCACACACACACGCACACGCGCGCGCACACACACACACACACACACACACACACACACACACACACACACACACACACACACACACACACACACGGAAACTGAGGCAGAGATGCAATTCAAGACCTCAGGAACGGCTAGAAGGAGGGTGGCGGTGGGGAAGGGAGGAATGGTGAGAGGGATAGAATGGTGAGAGATTTATAGTCAGAGAGAATGGGAGGAGCAAATCTGCAGAGAGATAGCAGTCAACTGCAGGGAACATAAGTTTGTGATAGTACGGGACTTTAATTTTCCACGTATTGATTGGGTCTCCCAGACTGTTAAAGGTCTAGACGGGTTAGAGTTTTTTAAAGATTTCAGGAAAGAGTTCTGAATTAATTTATAGATGTACCGACCAGAGAGAGGATGCAATATTAGATCTCCTATTAGGAAACGAGTTAGGGCAGGTGATGGAAGTGTGTGTAGGGGAACGCTTTTCTTCCAGTGATTGTAACATCATTAGTTTCAACTCGACAATGGACAAAGATAGATCTGGTCCTCGGGTTGAGGTTCTAAACTGGAATAAGGCCAACTTTTAAGAAATGAGAAAGGATTTAAAAAGCGTGGATTGGGAGAGGATGTTCTCTGGCAAGGATGTCGTAATTAAATGGGAGGCCTTCAAAGGAGAATTTTTGAGAAGCCAGTGTTTGTCTGTACTTGTCAGGATTAAAGGCAAAGTGTATAGGAAAAGGACCCTCCGTTCTCTAGGTATATTGGAACTCTGATAAAGAAGAAGAGAGAGATGTATGACATATAGGAACAGGGAGCAAATAAAGTACTTGAAGAGTATAAAAAATACAAATAAATACTTTAGGGAAAAAAATCAGAAGGGCTAGCTAAACGAAAACATGAGGTAGATTTGGCAGTCAAGATGAAGGATAATCCAAAGAGTTTCTATAGGTAAAGAGCAAAGAGATAGTAATGGATAAAATTGGCCCTCTTGAAGATCAGAGTGGTCGGCTATGAATGGAACCAAAAGAATTGGGGCAGATTTTAATTGTTTTTTTTTCGGCTGTATTTACTAAGGAAACTGGCATGAAGTCAATGGAAATAAGGCACACAAGTAGTGAGTTCATGGAACCTTTGCAGATTTAACAGAAGGAGGTGCTTGCTATCTTGAGGCAAGGCAGAGTGGATAAATCCTCAAGACCTGACAGGGTATTCCCACGGACCTTCAAGGAGAATGGAATTGAATCTGCGGAGGTCTTGCAGATATTTTTTAAATGTCCGAATCTACGGGTGAGGTGCTGGAGGATTGCAGGATAGCTCATGTTGTTCCGTTGTTAAAAAAAAAAGCCCTAAAAGTAATCCAGGAATTTATAGGCCGGTAAGTTTGACGTTGGTAGTAGGTAAATTAGTGGAAAGAGTACTAAGAGGTAGGATCTACAAGTATTTAGATAGACAGGGACTTATTAGGGAGAGTCAACATGACTTTTTGCGTGGTAGGCCATGTTTAACCAATCTGTTAGATTTTTTTCCAGTAAGTTACCAGGAAAGTGGATGAAGGGAAGGCAGAGGGTGTTGTTTACATCAGTAAAGCCTTTGATAGTGTCCCGCATGGGAGATTAGTTAGGAAGATTCAGTCGCTAGGTATACATGGTGTGGTAGTAAATTGGATTAGACATTGGCTCAATGGGAGAAGTCAGAGAGTGGTAGTGGAGGATTGCTTCCCTGAGTGGAGGAACTGTGACTAGTGGTGTGCCACAGGGAATCAGTGCTGTGTCCACTGTTATTTGTCATCTTTATCAATAATCTGGATGATAAAGTGGTAAATTGGATCAGCAAATTTGCTGATGATACAAAGATTGGAGGTGTAGTGGACAGTGAGGAAGATTTTCAAAGATTTCTTAGGGATTTGGACCAGCTGGGAAAAGGGGCTGTAAAATGTCAGATGGAATTTAATACAGACAAGTGTGAGATACTACAATTTGGAAGGAAAAAAACATGGTGGAACAGACAAGGTAAATGGTAGGGCACTGAAGAGTGCAGTAGAAGAGAGGGATCTGGGAATACAGATACAGAATTCCCTAAAAGTGTCGTCATAGGTAGATACGGTGGTAAAGACAGCATTTGGTACTTTGACTTTTATAAATCAAATTATTGAGTATAAGAGTTAGAAAGTCATGGTGAGGTTGTATAAAGCATTGGTGAGGCCGAATTTGGAGTATAAAGTGGCGTTCTGGTCACCTAATTACAGGAGGGATATTGTAGGGTTGAAAGGGTGCAGAGAAGGTTTACAAGGATGCTCCCGGGACTTGAGATACTGAGTTACAGAGAAAGGTTGAATAGGTTAGGACATTATTCCCTGGATCGTAGAAGACTGGGGGGAGATTTAATGGAGGTACATAAAATTATGATAGGATTAGATTGAGTGAATGCAACCAGGCTTTTTTCCACTGAAGCTAGGTGAGAAAAAAAACAGAGGACATGGGTTAAGGGGGAAAGGTCAAAAGGCCTGTTTCTGTGCTGCAATGTTCTATAGTTCTGGGGACAGAGAACGAGTGGGTCAGGGGTGAGAGTGGGGAATGGTATGCACGGAGGGAGCGGGAGAGAAGGAGGGGTGAGGGTGCGGAGTGAGGGAGAGTGATGCAGCGAAGAGAGCCAGGGAGGGAGTAGGCAGGGGAAAGGGAAAGATACAACGTGTACTGGGAGAGAAAGGGTGCGAGGGAGCGTGAGGAAGGAAGGGGCAGTGAAAGTAACGAGAGAGATGAGGCGAGGGGGAGGGTGTGGAATGGGGGAAAGGGAGAATGTAAGAGACGCTGGGTGTCCCAAGCTAAAAAGCTTCCTCGGTTCTGAGCCCATCTACAGTTCTGTGTGGATTGGCCTGTCAAACAGATGAATGTGTGGCTAAGTAACAGGTGCAGAGGGCTGGGCTTCAAATTCTTAGATCACTGGGATCTATTTTGGAGGAGGCATGACTTATACTGAAACGATGGGTTACACCTGAACTCAAAGGGTACTAATATCCTGGCGGGATTCCTGTTAGGAAGGGCTTAAATTAATTTGGCAAGGGGTTAGGGACCAGTGTGTTAGGGACGAGGAAGAAAATAGAAATAAGTAAAGGATACTGTACAGCAAAGAAGGCAAGAAGGACATGCAGGTGAATAGACAGGAGCATTTGCTGTGCGATAGAAATATAACAAAGTCAGTAACAGATACTGACCTAAGTGTACTATATTTAAATGCCCGCAGCATTAGAAATAAAGTGGATGACCTTGTTGTACAACTACAGGTTAAAAGATATGACATAGTGGCCATCACTGAATCATGGCTAAATGATGAAAACACAAAATGCTGGCAGAAATCAGCAGGCCAGACAACATCTATGGGAGGAGGTAGTGACAACGTTTCGGGCCGAAATCCTTCATCAGGAGCACTGATGAACACTACTAATGAAAGGTTTCGGCCCGAAACGTCGTCACTACCTCCTTCCATAGATGCCGACTGGCCTGCTGAGTTCTGCCAGTGTTTTGTGTTTTTATTTATTTCCAGCATCTGCAGATGCACTCGTGTTGCCATGGCTAAATGATGGATGTGATTGGGATCTAAATGTTCAAGGATACACCGTGCATAGGAAAGATAGGAAGGTAGGTAAAGGGGTTTGCGTGGCCCTGATGGTAAGCAATGATATCAAATCACTAGAAAGAAGGGACATGGGATCAGAAGAAGTAGAATCTCCATTGGTCGACTTAAGAAATGGAAAGGGAGAAAGACTCTAATAGCAGTTGTATACAGGCCTCCAAACAGCAGGCGGCATGTGGACTAAAAGTTACAGCTGGAAATAGAAAAATAGTGTCAGAAGGAAAATGTCAAGATAATTGTTTGAAATTGTAATATGAAAGTGAATTGGGAAAGTCAGGAAGATACTGGATCTCAGGAGAGAGAGTTTGTAGAATGCCTACGGGATGGCTTTCTGAAGCAGCTTGTCCATAAGCCCACCGGGGGATCAGCTGTTTTGGATTCGGTGCTGTGTAATGAGACTGGGCTGATTAGGGAGATAGAGGTAATGTTAACTCTTGGAAGTAGTGATCATAATATGATCGAGTTCAGTTTCAAATTTTAAAAGGAGAAGCTGATTTCAGGTGTATCAATATTTCAGTGGAACAAAGGAAATTACAGTGGTATGAGAGAGGAACTGCTCCAAGTTCATTGGAAAAGTAAGCTAAATGGAGGGACAGTAGAGCAGAAGTGGATGAAATTCCTACAAGAAATAAGGGAAATGCAGGAGAAATATATTCCAAGAAAAAAATAAAATCATAAAAGGAAAAAAAAATGACACTAATGTGGCTAACGAGAGAAGTCAAGGCTAAAATAAAAGCAAAAGAGTCAGCGTACAAGGAAGCAAAAATTAATGGGAAAACTGAGGACTGGACGAACTTTAAAAATTTACCGAAGGAAACTAAGAAAGTCATTAGGAAAGAAAAGATGAATTGTGAAAGGAAATTGGCAATAAACATAAAAAGGAAACTCAGAATTTTTTTTAATACATGAAGAGTAAAAGAGCGACTCGCGTAGATATAGGACCTATTGAAAAGGATGCTGGAGAAATTATAATGGGTAATAAAGAGATGGCAGAGGAAATAAATGAGTATCTTGCATCACAGTGAAAGACATTAGCAGCATACCTGATAGTCAGAGGTCTCAGGGAATAGAATTAGGTACAGTCAAGATTACTTGAGAGAAAGTGCTTGAGAAGCTAAATGGACTAAGGATAGATAAGTCTCCCGGACCGTTTGAATCGCATCCACGAGTTCTGAAGGAGGTGGCTTTGCAGATTCTGGTGCCATTGGAAATAACTTTCCAGGAATCAGTAGAATCTGCCATGGTTCTGGAGGACTGGAATGTCGCAAATGCAGTTCCGTTGTTTAAAAAGGGGGGAGGCAGCAAAAAGAAAATTACAGAACTATTCGTCTGACATCGGTAGTTGGAAAGTTATTGGAGTCAATCCTCAAGAATGAGGTTTTGAATTACCTTGAGGTGCATGACAAAATAGGCCCAAGCCAGCATGGTTTCATGAAGGGAAGATCCTGATTTACCAATCTATTGACAAGGGAGAGGCTATGCATGTTGTGTATTTGGATTTTCAAAAGGCCTTTGTTAAGGTGCCGCATAAGAGGCTGTTAATAAGATGAAGGCCCATGGAATCACAGGAAGGATATTGGAAAGGGTGGAGCTTTAGCTGATAGGCACAAAACAAAGAGTGGGAATACAGGGATCCTATTCTGTTTGGTTGCCGGTCACTAGTGGTGTTCCGCAGGGGTCTGTGTTGGGGCCTCTTCTTTATACACTGTATATCGACGATTTAGATTATGCATTAAATGGTTTTGTGTCTAAATTTCCGGATGACACCAAGATAGGTGGAGGAGCTGGAAGTGTTGAAGAAACGGAAATGTTGCAGAGAGACTTGGTCAGTTTCGGAGAGTGGGCAAAGAAATGGTAGATGAGATATCATGTTGAGAAATGTATGGTTGTACATTTTGGAAGAAGGAACAATCGGGCAGATTATTATTTACATGGGAAGAAAATTAAAGAATCGGAAGTGCAAAGGGACGTAGGGGTCCTAGTGCAGGATACCCTAAAGATTAACCACCAGGTTGGATCGGCAGTTAGGAAAGCGAATGCCATATTGACATTCATTTCAAAAGCAATGGCGTATAAGAGTAAGGAAGTGTTTGTGAGCCTCTATGGGACCCCATTTCAAATACTGTGTGCAGTACCCCCCATCTTAGAAAAGATGTGCTGATGTTGGAGAGAGTTCAGCGAAGATTCACGAAGATGATTCCTGGAATGCAGTGACTAACATATGAGGAGCGTTTGTCGGCTCTTGGATTGTATTCATTAAAGCATAGACGAATGAGAAGGGATCTCATAGAAACATTTCGAGTTTTGACAGGGTTGGACAGAGAAGATAGGGAAAGGCTGCTTCCCTTGATGGGTGAGTCCAGGACAAGAGGTCACTGTCCGAGATTTAGAGGGTACACATTTAAAACAGAGATGATGAGATTTTTTTTTTGAGCCAGAGGGATGGGGATTTATGGAATTCGTTGCCACATACAGCTGTGGAGGCCCAAGCATTGAGGGTTTTTAAGGAGGAGATTGACAGGTATCTAATTAGTCAGGGTATCAGGGGATATGGGGAAAAGCCAGAAATTGAAACGACGGGAAAATAGTTTAGCTCATGGTTGAGTGGCGGAGCAGACTTGATGAGCCGAATGGTCTACTTCTGCTCCTTTGTCTTGTGAACTCGTGATCTTATGATGTGGTTAAAGTCTTTTGCAAACTCTCCACCCCGTCCCCGCCCACTACTCGCCTCCCCTTCCTTCCTCTTCCGTCCACAGCACAACGGTTCTCACACAGACACACAAACAATCTCTGAGGCAGACCCGCAATTCAAGACTGGGACTGCTAAAGGTAGCGAGGTGGTGGGGAAGGGAGGAATGCTGAGAGGGAGAGAAAAGGAGCAGGTGATTGGTGAGAGTGGGGAGTGAGGTACAGGGAGGGAGCGGGACAGAAGGAGGGCGGAGGGTCGGGAGTGAGGGACAGGGATGTAGCGAAGAGGGCGAGCGAGGAAGTAGGCAGGGGAAAGGGAATGATGAAAAGTGTGTTGGGAGAGAATGGGTGCGAGGGAGCGTGAGGATGGAGTGTTAGAGAAAGGCAGGAAGGATGTGGGGCAAGGGGGGAGGGCGGCAAACAGGGAGAGAGGGAGAATGTGAGAGACGACGGGAGTCCCGATGGAAAAAGCGTTAATCCCCTTCTGAACTGTCGGAAAGTCGGAAGGGATGTGGATAATGTTCGGAGAAAATGGTTGGCTTGTGGGGGAAATCTCTCTTGATCACGGTGACAGGGGTGTTGGAGAGGTAAAAGAGAGTAGGGCAGGCAGATGGAGGAGAGCGGAGGATGTGGGGAACGAGGGGAAGGGAGATTGTTAGAAAGTGGGTGGGAAGGGGAGACGTCCCCTCCCTTCCTTTTCTGTATGCACAACGGCTTTCTCTCTCTCTGTCTCCGTCTCTGTGTGCCTCTCTCTCTCTGTCTCTGTCTGTCTGTCTCTGTCTCTCTCACCCTCTCTCTCCCTCCTCCCTCTCTCTCTCTCTCTCTCTCTCTCTCCTCTCTCTCTCTCTCTCTCTCTCTCTCTCTCTCTCTCTCTCTCTCTCTCTCTCTCTCTCTCTCCCCCCTCTGTGTGAGGGGGGAGTGAGGGACACGGGGGGGCAGAGGAATGGAGGGAAGTTGGCATGGATGGAGGAGCCATTGGAGCTGGAATGAGGAACGGTGTGAGGGTGGGAGAGAGAAGGGAAAGCGATTAACCCTGCGGTGGAGAGGTAGGGAAAGGATGAAGGGAGATGAGGTGAACGAGGTGGAGGGCGGGTAATGGCGAATGGGAGAATGTGAAAGACGGCTGTGTGTCCTGAGCCAAGGAGTAACTAACCCCTTCCTCTCTAAAAGTGGTAAGGGACATGGAAATTGTAGGGAGAACAGTGTGCAATGGGTGGGTGAGTGGAGGGTGTAATATCTCTTCAGCACAGAGAAAATGGTGGTGGAGAAGGAGAGGTTTAAAGAGAGCGGGGCAGGATGCTGAGGGAGAGAGCGGGTTACGATAATGGGGAAGATGATGGCGATGGGGAGAAAGAGAGGGGGAAAAGTTGGGGAGAAGGGTAAGGTGGAGAGAGGTGGGGGAGAGAGTTGGAATGTGGATGGGAAAGGGCAGAGCAAGTTGGGAATGGTGGTAGGGGAGAGAGAGGGAGAAAGGGGCGAAGAAGGGAACTGGAAGAGTGATGGAGAGAAAGGAGTCGAGTTGGGGGTGTTTCCTGCAGCCACCGTTTCTCGTTGACAGAGGGTCTGGTGCCTGAAGTCCCTGCGATAGGCATTAGCAGTGGGACCGTCCAGGACCCAGTGTGGACGGGGGTGGGGGTGGGGGTTGGGGTGGAGATCTCCAGGAAAATAGAGTCTCTATGAAACAACTACGAATATCTCCGTCATTTCCCGCTTCCGCACTTCCGCCATCCCTCTCTAATCCCCTCCTTCCATTTCTTCTCTCATTCTCTCTCTCTCCATTGTCTACACTCTTCCCCAATTTGTTCTCCAAATCTCTCCTCCTCTTCTATTTCTCCGCTGCCGGCCCTCTCATCCCTGTTGTCCACCACCTCCCATACCGGCGATCTCTCCTCCCTGCACTTCCTCTCACTGCTCTCGGTCTCTCTCCATCAAGTGTTGGTGGGCCACCATCCGCCTCCACGGGATTCCTCTACCGACGGTTCCATCTCCTTACTGATCTCGGAGACACGACACGATGGACGAGAATGAGACCTACGCGAGGAGGCAGCTCGCAGGAACTGACTCACAGGCTCCTTCGGGAGGTGAGTGGGGCGGGAAGAGGGAGAGAATTTCTCGCATTTTCTATACCTGGCAGTGTGCGCTGGAAAGTGTGGACAAAGCTACTCACTGTGCCTGACCCCCGCGAGGTGGGGAGGTGTGGTATGTCGGTGCCGAGGTAGCTTTACTCTGTACGTTCCCCCGGGGGTATCTGGTGTAACTGGGTGGGGAGAGCTTCAGTTGTCTCTTACCCTAGGAGTGTGAGATGGGGCGGATTGGAGGAAGATTCACTCTGTGTCTGACCCCGGGAATGTGTGATGGGACGGTGTGGAGGTAGATTCACTCTGTGTCTGACCCTCGCTGCTCTGTTCCCAGCTGAGCCTGATGTATCGTACGCGGAACTTAATGTCACGGCACTCTCGGCGCCCCGGGTCCGCAGAGATGAAGGTCAGTTTCATCTATGTTGGTTTGACTCTGTTTAGGTGACGTGTCCATTCCTGTCGAGAGATCTGAGGGCAAGTGTATAGTAAACCCCAACGATTCCCTAGTGTAGAATAAGTCAGAAGGGACGCGTGGTAGAGATGATGAGGCGGGAGCTCAGTGAGGGTCGGTGTTGAGGGTGCTCCCTGGGAGGTACGGTGAGGATGGAGCACCGTTGAAGGGGGGTGGCAGTGTTTGGTGCGGATGTTGTTTCCGTGATGGGAGGTGTGGGTGGAGAGCTGTGTGATGGGGTGAGGAGGGGTTGTTGTAGGAGGGGAAAGGGTCATCGAGCAGAGAGCACTCTGTGTGGGGGTGGTCAGGAAGCACTGGGAGCGCCGTGGGAGGGGTCTGTGAAGAGGGAGCTCTGTGGGACGGTCAGTCAGTACGGAATATTCTGGGAGGGGCGGTGAAGAAGGGGCGCAGTGGAAGAGGCAGTTAGGAGGGGACGCTGATTAACATTTGAAGGACTTCCTCCACTTTCTAATCTTTCTCTCCTCTCTTCTCTTCCTCCCTCTCCCCACTCACCCACCACCCCTCTCGTTCTCCTTCTCCCGTCTTCCAGTTCCCTCTCCTCTCGCTCTCCTCTCAACCTTCTCCTCTTTTCCACCACTCTTTCCCAGTCTCGTCTTCCGCCCCTTCCCCTCACTCTGCCCACTCTCTCGTAACTGCACCGTTTATCAATATCCTTCTCCCTCTCCCCCTCTCCCTCGCTCACGGTCCCCTCTCACTTCCCTCACATTCTCCATCTCCGTACGTCTCCCACGATTCCCTGCTCTCCCTCACTCTCCACTTCCTTCACAGCTCCCACTGTCTAAACTCACCGCTTTCACCCTCTCCCATTCTCCTTGTCTCCCTCGCATTCGCCCTCTCTATCTTTGCTCACTCTCTGTCCTCCCTCTATCTCCTACTCTCCCCCTCTCTCCATCCCTCACTGTCTTCCTGTTCTCCCTGTCGCTGATTTTCCGGCCATCTCCCGCTCATCTCTCTCCGCTCTTCCCTTTCTCTCCCTCTCACTCATGCTCTCTTGCCTCTCTCTTCCCCTCTGTCTACCTCTGTCTCGCCTCCCTCTCTCTCCAACCTTTCTCCATCCCTCACTCTCCCATCTCTGCAATCCTTCTCAGACCTCTCCGTCCCCCCTCTAACTCCGCTCTCTCTCCCCTCGCCGGCTCATTATCTCTTTCCTATTTTCTCTCTCACATTTTCCCGCCCATCGCCCCTATCACTCTTCCCCCGTTCCCTCACCTTCTAGCCTTGCCTTTCAGCCTTATCTCTCCCCCTCACTTCACCCTCTCACTGTGTTCTCATTCTCCATCCTCACTCCCTCCATTCTCGTCCGGTCTCTCCTCCTTCTATTTCCTTCTCTTTCACCCTCCCTCGCTCTCTCTCTCAGACGGCCTGACCTCCACCTACTCAGAGCTGAACTTTCCGAAAGACGAAACCCTCATCAATGAGGATGACTCTCCTCCAATTGCCTCGGGACCCCGAACGTTGCCAAACTGTGGCCAAACAGGTCAGAGTTCACATTATTGATGTTATTTTGGAGAAGGTCACAGGTTATGTTCAGGAGTGCGTGCGCTTTTATTTAATGCTTCATATTCATCTCCCTCAACCACCATTTATCTGGCAGCTCGATCCACATTCGGAACACCATCTGGATTGAAATGTTTGTCACTAGGGTATCCAATTAAATTTATTCCCTCTCTCATCTGAGACCTGTGCGCTGTCGTATTCGATTCCCCTTGATGTGCTCAATCACCCCATTTGTGCCCCTCTCGGTTTCATACCCCTCTGTAAGGTCATCCGTACACTGTAAGTAATAACGTCCCGACCTGCTCGACCGCCAGTCCTGGAAACATCCTCGTAAACCTCTCTCTGCACTCTTTCCATCGAGCCCCATGGTGTCTTCTCCACAGCAGGACGACCAAAACTGAACGACTTACTCCAAGTGCGGCCTCACCGAAGTCCTGTAACGTGACCTCCCGGCTCCCGTACTCAGAAACCCAGCGCACCAAACGACTTCTTCACCGCCCAGTTTACCTGTGACTCTTTATCAAGGAACCGTGTACCTGTATACTTGGGTCGCTCTGTTCTACAACACTCTCCAGTATCCGCGTCTCATATTGACTCCACTTGTAGGGAACAGTATCCCGGTACCCCTGGCATCTTCTGCTCTACAGCACTCCCCGGGGTCCCTGTCAACCTGTGACTCACTTTCATTGAACTGTGTCCCTGTACCCCTGGGTCCCTCTGTTCACCAGCTCTCCACAGGATGTCTGTCTAGCTGTGGCTGCTCATTCGAGGAATGTTGTACCCGTCTCCCTGGGTCCCTTTGCTTCACCTGCATCGCGTGAATGTCGAACGTCTCTGGATTCCTTTCCTTCTCCCTCATGGACTCATATACAACGTTGAAATTCAGCTTTTAAAAATGTATTTAGATTTGAATATATATTGATAAAAAAGAACACTGCCTAATCGGCACTTCCACACCATTCATGCCCAGGAATCCCTATTTATTCCTTGCCATTTAACGGGACAATTTACAATGACCTGTTAACGTACCAACTGAGACGCCTTTGGACTGTGGCAGGAAACCAGAGAGCCCAGGCAGTGGCAAGAATTGAACCCGTGTGTCTGGTATTGTGAAGCGCTGTGCTCACCACTGCGATACCGTACCGCCCTTCTGCTTGGCGCAGCCACAATACAAAGAAACTCAATGGATTCCACGAATATCCCCATGTAACCCCCTGGGTCGCCTCAGGCTCGCTCAGCTCGTTCACGTCTAATGGGAGCAGCCTTCACAAAGAAGTAACCCCCTTACACCCACTACCTGTTAGTCCTACAGGACAGTCATATATTCCATGTGTGAATAAAAATAGAAAGCGTGCAAACAATAAAACAATTGTGAAAAATAATAAACTCTGGATCGAAACGACCATCTCCCCGTGGATCCCATGCATCATGATCTCTCTGGGTAAGGCTCCCCCGAGGGAGTCCCCCTGAGTCAAACGCCCCAGTGAAGTTCACGTAGACAATATTCACGACTCCAGCTTCATCGATCACCTTCGAGAGAGAGAAAAAAGGCCTCTCCAATCAATTAGACATTAGACAGACTTTGCCAGAAGTAATTTGGGCTCTGAACAAGGAAGGCTGAAAGTAGATTTGATTGAGGGAGGGAGGGTGGAAGGAGAGAGCGCCCATGGTTGGTGCAAGGGATCCCAGAGGGGGTCACGGCTGAATTCACCCACACGCTGAATGTTCTCTCTAGGTCCGTATAAACAAGAGTCGAAAGAGAACATCGGAAATAGACCGGACCGGAAGATCTGCCTATTCTGTCTCGTTACATCCGCCCTCGTCGCGATAGTGTCCGGGCTCTTGATCTATGGTGAGTCGAACGGGCACCGGATGGAGTCAGAACATAAACTCACATAGTGGAGTGAAGAGTTACATAAAACCTCACCGTGATGCCGGCACGATCCTCAACGTGACACCGACACACCCGTTAACCGTGACAATAACACGGCCTTTACCGTAACACAATCCAGTTTCATAGTGAAACCGACATGCCATTCACAATAAGACCAACAATACCTTCACCGCAGCGCCGACGCACCCCTGTACGCGACACAGATACACTCCTAAACGGGACACGAACACAGCCCTCGCCGTGACACAGACATGGCACTCACAATGACATCAACGTACCCCTCACTGTAACATCGACATGCCCCTGACCCTGTTACTGATACACTCCTCAAGGCGACAACGAAACACACTTCACAGTGACACCGACATGCCCTTGAAAGTGACGTATGTCTCCATTCACCGTGACACCTACACGCTCCCAAAAGGAACCGAACCCCACCGTGACAACGACAGGCAACTTAGCGCCACCGCGCAGCACCGTGACATGTCTCACACGTCACTGCTAAAGCTAAAAGTCGTTCACCATCTCTCTCAGTACTACAGATACGTCAGTCTCAAATCACCTCCAACCGAAACCAGCAGATACTTTGCCAATTCCTGACCGGTAATAGAGGTGAGGCAACAACAGACTCCTACCTGTCTCGGCATCACAGGATCACAGGGTGGGGCGGCTGAGCGACAGAGAGAGAGAGAGAGAGAGAGAGAGAGAGAGAGAGAGAGAGAGAGAGAGAGAGAGAGAGAGAGAGAGAGAGAGAGAGAGAGAGAGAGAGAGAGAGAGAGAGAGAGTGCGACAGAGACAGAGAGCGCTTCACTCTGTGTCTGACCCCGGGAGTGTGTGATGGGACGATGTGGAGAGAGATTCACTCTGTGTCTGACCCCGGGAGTGTGTGATGGGACGGTGTTGAGGGAGATTCACTCTGTGTCTGAATACCGGAGTGTGTGATGGGAACGTGTGGAGGAAGATTCACTCTGTGTTTGACCTTTGGGAGTTTGTGATAGGACGGTGTGGAGGCAGCGACACCGAGTGTCTCAACCCGGATGAGTGTGATGCGACGCGGCGGAGATAACCTGACCATAAGTCTGAGACTGATTGAGCGATTAGATGGCGCGGCGGGATCTTCACTCTGAGTTTGACATTGTGTGGTTGTGACAGCACGGACGAAGCGAGCGTCTCTCTGTGATTGACTCCTAGTATGAGAAACCTGAGAGTGTAAAGTGAGATTCTCACATTGCTTGACCATCGGAGTTTGTGATGGGACGTTGTGGAGGGAGATTCAATCTGTGTCTGACCGCGGGAGTGTGTGATGGGACGGTGTGGACGGAGGTTCACTCTGTGTCTTACTCCGGGAGTGTGTGAGGGGACGGTGTGGAGGAAGTGTCACTCTGTGTCCGACCCCGGGAGTGTATGATGGGACGGTGTGGTGGGGCATTCACTCTGTGTCTGACCGCGGGAGTTTGTGATGGGACGTTGTGGAGGGAGATTTACTTTACTTGTTCCTGATTTCCAGAGCAAGCGTGTTCCCAGGGCTGGATCAAAAATGAAGAGCGCTGTTATTTTATATCCACGTTGGAAACATCTTACGATGGAGCGAAGAACAATTGTTCAAACATTGACGCAATGCTGCTGGAAATTAATTCAAAAGAACAGCAGGTATGTGTCAACACCACACCGTCCCATCACCAAAATGCCCGCGAAGAGGAAATGTGTGAATCTCCCTCCACATCGGCCCATGACGCCCTGCCAGTGTCAGGTAAAGAGTGAAGCTCCGTCTACATAATACCGTCACACAGTCCCTGGGGCACATGCAGAGTGAAGCTCCCTCCACACCTTCCCATCATGCACCATCCCATCTCACACTCCCGGAGCGATACACAGTGTGAAGATCCTGTACAAACACGCTGGAGGAACTCAACAGGTCGGGCAGCATCTGTAGAATCGAGCAGTCAACTTTTCGGGTGGAGACCATTCGTCAGGCCTGAAAAGGGAGGGGGCAGGGACCCTGTAAAGAAGACGGGGGGGGGGGGGGGGGTTCGAAGCTGCCAGGTGAATAACCAATCAGAGGAAAGATCAAAGGGTGGTGAGAGGAAGCAAGGAGGGGATAGGCAGGAAAGGTGAAGAAGGAATGCAAGGGAAAGCACTGTGGGCATGAGAAGATGACAGACTCATGAGAGATGTGACAGACATCTGGAAGAGGAGGCAGAGTGAAAGTGTGATGGGGGAAGGGAGAGGGAGCGAATTACCGGAAGTTGGTGAATTCAATGTTCATACCAAGGGGCTGGAGACTACCCAGACGGTATATGGGTTGTTGCTCCTCCAACCTGAGTTTCTATGGACACTATGGACACGTCCGAGTGGGAATGTGAAGGGGAGTTGAAGTGGGTGGCAAATGGGAGATCCTGTCTGTTGTGGCGGACGGAGCGGAGGTGCTCGACGAAGCGGTCCCCCAGTCTGTGTCGAGTCTCGCCGATGTAGAGAAGGCCGCACCGGGAGAACCGGATGCAATAGATTACCCCAACAGACTCACAAGTGAATTGTCGCCTCACCTGGAAGGATTGTTTGGGGGCCTGAATGGTAGTAAGGGGGGGAGGGGGTGGTGGGAGGTGTGGGGACAGGTGTAGCACTTACGCTTGCAGGGATAAGGACCAGGTGGGAGATCTGTGGGGAGGGACGTGTGGACCAGGGAGTCACGGAGGGAACGATCCCTGCGAAAAGCAGAGAGGGGTAGAGAGGGAAACGTGTGCTTAGCGGTGGGGTCCTTTTGAAGGTGGCGGAAGTTGTGGAGGATAATATGCTGAATCCGTAGGTTGGTGGGTTGGTGGGTGAGGACAAGGGGAACACAGTCCCTGTTGTGGTGACGGGAGGATGGGGTGAGGGCCGAAGTGCGGGAAATGGAGTAGATGCGGGTGAGGGCATCATTGATGACGTCAGAAGGGAAAACACGGTTCGTAAAGAAAGAGGATATTTGGGATGTTCTGGAACGGAAAGCGTCCTCTTGGGAGCAGATGTGGCGGAGACGGAGGAACTGGGAATAGGGAGTAGCATTTTTGCATTTGGCAGGGTGTGGATAGGTATAATCAAGGTAGTTATGGGAGTCAGTGGGATTATAGAAGATGTCAGTGGACAGTCTGTCTCCAGAGATGGAGACCGAGAGATCGAGAAAGGGGAGAGAAGTGTCCGAGAAGGACCAAGTGAATCTGAGGGCTGGGTGAAAGTTAGAGGCAAAGTCGATGAAGTTGACGAGCTGAGCATTGGTGCAGGAAGCAGCACCAATGTAGCAATGTAGCGAAGGAAAAGTTGGGGAGCAGTACCAGTAGATATTTGGACCACCGACTGTTCCACATAACCCACGAAGAGCCGGCATAGCTGGGGCCCATGCGAGTGTCCATAGCTACACCCTTGGTCTGAGTAAAGTGGGAAGAGCCAACAGAGAAGTGATTAAGTGTGGTACCAGATCCGCCAACCGGAGGAGTCTGGTAGTTTTGGGGACTTGGTCTATTGTGAAGCTCCGGCCCCGCTATCAGAAAACTTCTGGTTTCTGACAGTGCGTGAAACTCCTGTTATAGAGTTCCGTCACACAGTTCCCTGGGATACACCCTGAGTGAAACTCTCACCAACAGCGTTCGATCACACGCTCCCGGGTTAATGCAGCGTGAATCTTTACTACACCTTCGCATTACACACTCCCGAGGGAAGACCGTACACACTTCAGAGTTAATTAACAGACTGAATCCCCCTCCACATCTCCCTCCACACCGTCCCATCACACACTCCCGGGGTCGGACACAGAGACGCTCCCTCCACACCGTACCATCACACACTCCCCGGGGTCAGACGCAGAGTGAAGTTTCCTCTCTCTCCTCTCTCTCTCTCTCTCTCTCTCTCTCTCTCTCTCTCTCTCTCTCTCTCTCTCTCTCTCTCTCTCTCTCTCTCTCTCTCTCCTCTCTCTCGACCATCCCATCCCACAGTCCCCGGTTCATACATTGGGAGAGGCTGCTTCGTAACATTAATTGATGAAGTTTAATTTTGCAGAATGTTGTCTCCAACGCTATCGTCCATCAATACGGATCATACTGGATTGGAAAATGCGAAGCAGGGTGAGATTCGGATTCTTACTGGATTATGGCTTGGGATGAGGTCAGGGAGATTAGTTTGGAGACACACCGTGGCTGTGAGAAGTGTGCGGGTCACGATCGTAGATTAGATTACGACGCAGGGCTCTGGGGAATGACACGGGTGTGGGGGATAAGTTTAGGCATAGACACGTGCTTTGTGGAAGAGCACTATGGTGGAATAAGATTAGTGACGTCTCGGGTTTCCTCCTGGAGCTGTTTTGACTCTGCTAATTTTGTTTAGCATTCTTTGATAGGAAATCGGCTTCGAGTGTTATGTTCAAGCATGACACTGGAACGTCAAGATGCGGTAACTGCGACACGCCCGGATGGGGGATCCATTGCAATCGTCAACACCGTTTCATCTGTGAGAAGTCTGCACATTTTCGCACAGATATTCCTGAAAAGATCCAGGATCTCTGTCAACAGTCCGTTGGGCCAAATTGAATCACATTTACAATCCGTTTTCCTCTCCTGTCTCTCTTCCCCACTGTTATCCACCACATCTCCTCAAATTCCCGCTTCACGCACTCGGTCCTTCCCCCAAATACTCTCCTCCACAACTCTCATCCCATTGCCCCAACACTCTCCAACATTTCTCTTTCTACATCAATCCCTATCTTTCCCGACATCTCTCCCCTCTCTTCTCTCCCCACCCCCACCCCGCATCGTTCTCCACCCCCCCTTCTCTGTTATCTCTACCCTCCTCTCCACCCACTCTCACCTCACTCCTGTGGTCTCTGGTTTACAAATTCCCCACGTTTTGGTAAAACAAAACTGTGCGCATTCACTCTATCTATGCCCCTCGGGGTGTTATACACCCCTATAATGTCACCCGAGCTTCCCAAAGAATAAACTTCTCACGCCAGCCCGGTTTCCACTCGAATCCCGGCAACATGCTCGTAAATCTCCCTCTGCACACTTTCCAGCTCATCTTTCCTACAGCAGGGCGACCAGAACCGAACGCAGTACTTCAGGTGTGGGCTCACCGATGTCTTGTACAACTGCAATGTGACCTCGCGACTCCTGTGCTCAGTGAAGACCAGCGTGCCACATGTCCTGTCTCTCTGTATCGCGTGTTTGCCACCGTATTCACCATCTAATTTATTGTCTGTGACTTATATATAACTGAGAGTTGATCATTTGTACAATCAGTACTGCGCAAAGATGTAAATTTAATGTAAGTTCCAAAAATTAATAAATACTGCAATCAGGGGAATATCGAGGGTGTTCGTGGATTCAGGAAGCGTTCAGTAATCTGATGGTTGAAGGGAAATGGCTTGTTTTAAATCGTTGAGAGCAAGTAGTCAGGCTCCAGTACCACCTTGCAGATGGTAAGAAGGATGGCAGAGTATTTCCCGGGTGGTGAGAGTATTCAGTAATGGACATGTCCTCTTGAACGTGTCCTCGTTGGAGGGGACGTTTCTGCCTGCGATGGAGGTGGCTGAGTCTGGAACCCTCTGCAGGCTCTGGCGACCCTGTGCGTTGCAGACTCCACACCAGGCCTGATGTGACAAACCAGAATGCTCTCCTCCGTCCATCCGGAGAAACTCGCGAGTTTTCAATGACAGACCAGATCTCCTCAAACTCCTGACATTGTAATCTCTTCTGTAAAGAGAGAGATATGGACGGTGATGAAGGTACGTGCAGAGTCAGGTCTAGAATACACTCAGACTTAGACTAGACATAAGCAAGACTAGAGTAAATAAATCCAAAGAGGGAATGGATCGCCTACGGTTCAGCACGATTCTTTTAACTACTGACATTCCACGAGGGAATGTGGAAGGCAATAATTGACAGACTGAGTCTCAGATGGAAAGTAACAGCTCTCCATACTCCGGGGAATGGGAGTGCCGAACTTGGATGCACGTTCCCTTGTAGGTTAAAGAACATGCTGTTCCGGCTGCAGTCTGTGAAATCCTCCTCAAGACTGCCTCGAACAAATTGATTGTGCAAGGTAAAGTCCCCCATGATAACAGCGGTTCCATTCTTACATGCCTCAGATATTCCTGTGTTTCCTGTCTGTGACACTGTAATGATATTATTCGCTGTTCCACTGACAACTCACGCCAGTGAGCTTGTACCTTTACTATTCATTATCTCTACCCAGATGGATTCAATATTCCGCTCCTTAGATCTTATATCGTCTCTCACAATCGCCCTTATCTCATCCTTAATGAAGAGCGCTACCCGACCTCCTCGACCTTCCTGTCTGTCCTTCTGTATTACCTGATATACTTGTATATTTAATTTGCAATCTTCTCCACCTTGAAATCACGTCTCTATAATGGCCTTTAAATCACTCCCCTTTGTACTGATTTGTGCCACAAGTTCACTGACATTATTTGGAAAACTACGGGCATTCAGATAAAGCTCGAATCTTCTTTAGCCGATGCCAATTTGCCCGTGATTCGGAGAGTAATCCTTTTCCGTTCTGCTTTTCAGGTTAGGTCCCAGCTGCTCAAATTCCCTCAGCACAACCTCTTCCCTTGCTCGATCTTTGCCGTAAATATATCTTAAATATTTGCAGTGATTTGGCCTCCACGGACGCCCGCTGCTGACAATTCCAGAAACCCACTCCTCTCTGGATGAAGAAATTCCTCCCAATCTCCGGTCTAAATCCTTCTATTCTGAAACTCCCCTGCATGTATTACTCTCCCTCAACAGAGGAAATCTTCTCTCTCAGTTCCTCCACCGAGTAC